>NW_018165157.1:99988-114859 GCF_001263595.1 Phalaenopsis equestris
CTTTTTAGTTTTTAAAATAATATTAAAGAGTTTAGTGAGCCAAGAAACTCCCAAATCTCCCAAATATTTCCACACTTCAATTGGGATATCATCAGGTCCTACAGACTTTCCACCCTTGGTTTTCTTTAAAGCCTCCTCAACTTCTTTTTTGCTAATGCGACGGTAAAAATGAAACGTTTTATTATTATTTACGATATTAAAATCACTAAGTTCGATCGTATTTTCAGAATCTTCATTAAAAAGTTTATCAAAGTAACTCACCCACCTATGTTGAATATCTTTTTCTAAGAAAAGTACTTTTTGATTTTCATCTTTAATACACTTTACTTGAGTTAAATCTTTACTTTTCTTTTCTCTTTGTTTGGCTAGTTTATTTTTCACCCTCCTTAGTATCTAATATATTATAAAGATCATTAAAAACAGAATTTTTAGCGTCACAGATTGTTTTTCAGATTATTCTTTTAGACTCCCTACGGGCCATTTGGATTCTCTTTTTTATCTCCATAATAATCATCATCATGAGGCAAATTGGACTAATCAAAAAAAGGATTTAAGCTATGTAGCACCAAAAATTCTAAAAATGTGTCGTAACACACGTATATACACCGACATTTGTCCAACATGCCTCGACACTTCTCCGACATTATAAAATATGACTAAATTTTTTTAAGCCCAAACACCTTCGGGACACCTCGACATCGCATCGAACATGAGTTTAATAAGATTTCAAGAAAATGAAACTCGAGAATTAGAAAATTATAAATATATGTATAGCATTAACTATATCTCATAGTCAAAATCATCCCATCTCTCGTCATGTAAAAACTCCCTCTGACATTCGTCAAAATTGAGCATCGAAGATGCATCTAATATTCGTCTAAGTCAAATATAAGTAATTCTCTCTTTGTAATCATATGATTTTTTAAAATTTTAATAGATAAGTTGGATTATAATTTGAATGAAATCTTATATCTAATTTTAAAAATTAATTTTCATAAGCATGAGGTTTTATACTACAAATTAAGTTCATGAAGTTAAATTTTATTATTGTATAATTCGTATTGTGATGGTTTTCATAATGAATATTTTAAAAATATATATTTTATATTAATAATTAATTAAATATATTATGGTGACTTGGTTGATACTTTGATCTAATTATTTTCTTAATTACGAGGGTGAGATTGATCGTTCATAATCATTTCATAATATTGGTCCAATAGATCTGCATGATAAAGGGCTTCATCTTAAAATAAGTGACCTCTTGATAATCATCTTCATCATATATGTCACCACAATAACTCATCCACCATCCAATTCAAAATTTTAAGATCATGTACATTTTCATAGAAAAGTTCCAAATTTTAATTTCATTAACGGATCATCAGCATACCTATTTTGGAGATCCCATATACCCTCATTCTTTTAAAAAAGTGATCATCTAAAGGGTCACTAAAATTTGGGTGGAATTCATCGTCCTGTAAATTTAGGCCAACAAATTATACTGGAGTAAAAGGTGGAGTGGGATATTTAGTGGCTAGATATTGCATTTGTTCGACAAAAAGATCCATTTCCTCAACACATATAAACGATCATTACACCCATGCAGTAATGTTATAGCCTCTATAGATTCTTGGTGTCTTCAAATCACTCTTATAGAGCCTAATATTTATTGCTTATGCCATTTTCATTAACGTCATAAGATTCAAAAAAAAAAAAAAATGGCACTATCCTCTAGTTCAGCCAAAACAAATTTATTTTTATGCATAAAATGAAGTTTCTATGCAAAAGAATGGGTGATGAATGCATTTATATAATTTAAATCATTTGTACTAATTTTTATTTTATCTTTTTTTTTTGGCAAACAAACATCATATATTCAAGTCAGTTAGTCAAACATAATATGAAGTTGGCTCGTATGTATGGAATTGCACTCTACATTAGTTCATGCATAGGCAATAGACTAAGCTTTATTGCGGAGTCAATCAGTTGGATCTAACCACATAATATCATAGACTTGCAACAAAGATTTAATAACCTTTAATTTTGTCCTCAATTTTTTAAATCATAAAAAAAATTAACCACGTCCAACATCAGTGTTTATATTTAGCCCACGGTGGATGATAGATTCACCGATCACAAATAGCAAATGCTCAAGCTCCAAATACTCCTTATTCTTTGTGCCAAAATTGCCAGTCTAGGCTTCAACTCTAGCACCAAAATTGATCTAGCCTCAAGATGATCCAAAGCTTCCACTTAATACAGTAGAGTACATTTAAACTAAGCACGCTCATTATAATGATGTGGAAAGACAACTTGAGATGGAGGGCCAAAAGAGTCGATGTCTAGAACTTTGCCTTTGGATTTCGTATTAAATTTGTGGCATGAAAAGCGAATTTAAGACATGAATTCTCTTAGAAGAGCTAGGAGAATATTAGGAGAAGTGCTCTTAATTCTTGGGTAGAGATCCAAAATGATTAGGGGTTTGCAAGTACAGAGAGACAATAATAGATTAAGGAGAATCTAACATGGTTAATAGGCCAAATTTAATTTTATAGAATTAATGGAGGAACTTAAGGGGTAGCGTAAAGGCTAAAAAGGTTGGGGAATGTTAGAGCGGTGTGTGGAGATCAAATTTGAAGGACATCGTGAAGATCCAAAGGGTATGGAGGTGATGGAGGAAAGAGAATCAAGATTAGGCCACCAAAAGCGCTAAATTGACCGATGGCTACAGAAGTTTGTGGAATGCTAGAATACAATAAGGGTTAAGAAAAGGTCATGGGAAATGAGGGAGAAGTAGAGAAAGAGATTAATATGAATGTTGAAGAAGGGACAAAAGAGAACAACACTTAATAAGGGTATAGCCAGGTTCTGCACCAAGAAAAACCAAAAGGGTCGGCCACAAAGCTCCAACTCTAAATAATAACTACATCTGGTGATTGAACCATCATTGCCCTCGATACCATCTAAACTTCTTGATCTATATGACAGGGCTATCATGAAAATATACTTATTGTTCTAGATCAACAGTTCAATACTTTAAAACCCTAAACAATGGTCCAAAATGCAAGATTATTCATGAAGGTAATCTTATTAACAAAACATAAATGCAACAAATAAGGAGAAAAATCCTAATATTTTCCCTCCATTTCTTCCTTAAGATTCTAATGTCGAAAGCGTCTCTTCTACTTTCTTCATAATACTGATAATCTCTAGCAATCTTGGATGATCTCACAACCATTCGTCTTTTACAACCAAAATGACATTAGCTGCCTTTTCGATTACATCCACCTTTCCTACTACTTATCCAACATCGATGGAGTCAACAACTCAATACTAGTGATAATATGATGCACTAGTTTAGATTCCTAAGGTACGGGTAATCACATTTCATGATTAGAAATGCATTTTGAAAATCCAATAGCGATCAAAAGAGCTTGGATAAATTACCAAAAAACCTCAACACTAAAATAAGATAAGCTGAGGATGAGGTTACTTTGCTCACAAAATTTGATCATTCAAATTAGGAAAATAACGCAATGTTGCTAAATAAATCTAATATTTAAGAGCATTAACAAAAAAGTACCTTTACAAAGATCCATACAATTTTTGGGAGGTTAATAAAATCTAAAAATATGGTAGGAACTGACTTAAGGGTTTATAAAAAATATTGAAGCATGACTCGTATAAAAGAAACATGTTTGATATTTACCCTATCTTTTATAAACATCGTCATATTCAATAAATAAAAACAAAAAATTAATTTCAAACCTTATATAATCCTCATGAGAAATGTAACTCTTAAGACCCTTAAAAACTACCTTCATTAATATTACCATGAACACTTTACTAGAACTATAAATTAATTCTCATAACATTACATCATATGTCCCCTCAAAATAAATAAAAGTTATGTGATGATCTTTTGTTTTAATCTTTAGGTTTCTCTTAAATATCTTTTTTCCATAAAATCGATTGATTCTCTAAAATCAAAATCATTTTTCTAGGCAATGTATCGATGTCTATTCCCATAACTTTACTATAGATTGATAAATTTAATTCCTCTATACTTATCAAATATAATGGACATCTCCCTTATTTTGGCATATTAATGCCAAAGCATTGTTCTCCAACTTTATAGCATTATCTTATCAAAATATTTTCCATCTTGTATAAAGCATTTCCCTTTATTCATCTATCAAACAATAATCAAATATAAAAAAATTTCATTCTAGAAACTCCTAGTTTAAAATTTTTCAAAGTAACATTTTTATTCATTCATCATACCTTCATCTTTAACTGAGACAATATCAGCTCCTGAAAGATCTAGTTTGATCAAAGTAGCTAGATCCTCTATAACTTGTCCTAGCTATTTAATTCTCGTTCTCATTCCTCGACGCCAATATAATAACTAATCAAAGTCATATAACTTTAACTTTACTTTTTAGCACTCCCATAAATTCTTTTCATATAACATTAACTTTACTTTTTAGCACCCCATAAAACTTCATTCTCAAATTGATTATAAATATTCTTAGTTTTTATTATTTTTGACATTATTTAGATGCCTCTCTTTGCATTAATAACCTTTTTCACCTCCTTATTTCACAACCAGATCTCCTTGTTCCTGCATAGCATATAAAAGGATAACTTTATGCTTTTGCACAACATATTTCTAAACTTTACTAAGCTTTTGTGGGAACTATTTTACGAAACTTTCCCATGCCACAATAAGTTGATTTCAACTTAAAATTTTAAGATTTTCCATAAAGAATTTTCTGATTCGAAAGTTAGTATATTCTTAACAATTCTAACATATTATATGGATGCGGTCATTATTTGATTAATTTTATATACTTTGAAGATTGTCATCATAAATAATAATTTAACAAATTGTAATTTTTGTTACATGAAAGCAGATTTGCACTTGCTACTCTATATCCATTAAGAATCTTCTCATAAAGCATCTCACTAAATTACCTTTTAAGTTCTATCATATTATCCTAATGCAATTATCATTTCATTAATTTTATACATTTTAAAATATAGATCATAAATAGAAATATATCAAAATTTTCTGTTTTTGCAAGAAATCGCTTATATCCTGCTCCATAGGCACCAAGAACACCTTCCGTTTCTTTAGAATTGTTATATCTAACTAAATTTAAAAAGCATAATCACTAACTACACTTCTGGGCCCACATAATGATTAACTTATTAGCAATTAATCAATTACTATAATATTCTCCTCAACAATTTTATTCTTTAGCAATCTACAACTACCATTCTTAAACCATTACAATTGTTAGCCTCCAAAAAACAGTAACTGACGACTCCACCTCCGTCTTAACATCCCATTAAGTTTCTTACAAATATGTAGAGTATTTATTTCCCTTCTAATCATTGTGCCCACAAATTCTCTAACCTTAGAATTTACATTATTTAAAATCTGTGTAATAAATCTTAGCTCTGGATCTAGTCAGCATTTAATTCTCACCGTAATTAGAATAAGAGGAGTGTGTAGCTTGTGGAAGATCAAGCCTTGTCTACTCATTCATGCCCACATCTTATCAAAATCAGTTTCCATCTAAGCACGATATGAGGAACACCTTAACACTAGCAAATAGTTAGAATGTATTTTATAGATTTAAAACATTAGGCTATAAGATTGGTTATCAAGTTAACATTAAACCTAACAATCATACCCAGGATTGGGTCCAACAGTGATAGTGGACCATAAATCTACCAATTAAGGAATTAATCTTATCCATACATGTGGCTCTTAAAAAGACCACAATTACCTAGCATGGTCGATTCGATGTAGCCAAACAGGTTGTACTTGCATAGGCAATTACTTGACGCCTAGTTGACCATACAAGCAATGTTCTGCTCAGTTCAAGTGCTAACCAAATGACTCAATGGTGTCATTCTTCAACTCCATGACAATCGAGTAGACCAAAAAGCCATCAGAGAGAGTCATAACCCCGCACCTTACCCCCACCCACAAAAAAAAAAAAACAAAAAAAGATGAAACGTAGAAATAGAAAGTGGCCACAATGATTGGCTAAGGAGAACCCAGAAAGAAAGTTGCACCTCCACGAATCCCCAGTTAATGCATGCCCAATTGGCAATGATATCTTTCAATTATTCAATATGGTTACAAGTTCTTGAAGTAGAATTCAACAGGTATCCTAAAAAATTGAATATAAGTCTCATCATGAGTAAAAAAACCTTTGACATGTAAAGGAATTTTCACAAAGTGCTTTCTTCTAAATAGAATAGATGAAAATGCAATTAAGCAGTTTTGGGTCCTTCGAATCTTTGAGAGAGCCTTTTCATCAATATGCAATTTGGTGGCCCCTTTCTAATGTAGAGAGAGATAAAAGAGAAGCAAACCTTTCAATCTCTTCTGACACCAATATCACTATATCACCTCAAACTATCAATCCCATCAATTATTTATCTAAATGAAGAGTTTCACTATGTGTTATACACAAAACCGGCGGATGCCTAAAAAGTGCATAAAAAAATAAAACAAATGTCATATATATATATATATATATAGTTCTAAAACTTCATTTACCAACAGTAGGCCCTACTCCCTATCTATTAAAGTCCCCACTCATGACTAATTATGTGCAGTTCATTTTTATTAGGAGTGTAGATGTTGTTATATCTTTTTTCTTTTTAAGAGAAACTATGTTCGTCACCCATATTAGCTGCAGCTCACCCCTCTTTTTAAGAGAAACTATGTTCACCACACATATTAGCTGCAGCTCACCTCTCTTCATCCTAGCCCTCATATTATTACAGCATGTGTTACTAATATTTATTTTAAGCCTATGTTCCGTATATATTACTAATATTTATCTTTAAGCCTGCATATTTCATATGGGTTGCCACTGCTGCCTCATTAAGCATACTAGTTAATCATCCTCAGCCTAAAATATCAATAAAATGTGAAAGTATTTCACATGAAAACCTGAATAACAATAAAAATATAATTATTTGGTGACTTGAAATGTTTGAGTGATATGAACACCAGACTAATAGAAGCTCTCAATTAGATTTATTTTACTTCAACCACGGAATGATTTAAATCATGAAATAGTTTATTTTATCATGAAATAGCTAAGAATAACTCAAATTGCACCATGAGCCTAAAGCATTAACTGAAGATTTCAATAAATTTATTTCATTTATACCAAACTCGAGGAAATATAGAATAAATTAAAATTCATGAAGAAGATGCTTTTTGAAGCATCAAGAATAACTCAAATTCCAATATTTGCTAACCAAGAGGCTACTGGGGATTTGTGTTGAACTTTAAAGCAGCGTGACGCCGGGTCAAACAAGCCATCGTGTTTGTGCTTTCATTTAAACAGTCTTATGTTGAGTCAAACAAAGCATCATTATAACGTTTTTTACATATTCCCTTTCTTTTTAACATCTTTATTTTCCGCAATCCAAAACAAATATACCACATTTCAAATTGCATGGCCTAACAGCACTGATTGCAAACCAATCAATAATAACACGAAAGTAACACAATGCAAAAATAAAAACCTCCATAAAAACCCTACAAATATAAGCTTTTGCAAAACTATCCATCCATCTTTCTCTTTTCACTATAGAAAAATGTTGCAATAACTAAAGTACACCATACAGTTTCACAACTTCAGAAAAACACTTATGGCAATAGCATTGGGGCTTATTGCTGCTACTAGGCTGCAATTACAAGTTTCACAATGGGTGGTGAATGCATGTACTATTTAAGCTAGAGGAAACCACAAGAATTTGGCTTTCCACATTTACCCTTTTAGGGCCAATTTGGTTGAGTGAATTAGTCGTGTAATGTAACTCTTTTGCCGGGATTTGACAAAATTATGCGTTTGATATGAAGAATTATAGATACAGTATAACGTATGAATAAATTCAAAGTTTACACAACATTTGATTTTTGGCCGAATTTATAATTCGGCCGATTTTTCCGAATTTGAATTACGCTATTCATGTAATATGATATATGCAAACTGCCGCCACCTAGTTACCGCCGTTGTCGCGGCCCGCCCGCCCACACGCTAGCCACCAGCCGCCGCCAAATAAATAATATTTTGAAATACATTATTTTCAATCTAGTTAAAATCAAATAAAAAAATATAAATCGTGTTTATTTTTCAGTGAACCAAACAACTTCAAAATATTTCAAATACATTATAATCATAATCATAATACTCTGTAAACATTTTACATTGCATTTAATTCTCAGCAAACCAAGTGGCCCCTTAATTTTACTTTATACCAAATTCATTTCAATGTTTCAGTTACTATTAAAATGACATTTCCATCGTAGGCTGTCATTTTCTTCAAGCACCGGCTAACAACTTAAGTGTAAAATAAATACTATTTAAGCTTTGGTAGGATTTCTTTACAATTACTTGGAAACCACTTAGGATCACTTTCACTTTTTGTTTTCCATTTTTATTTTGTTTAATTTATGATTTGAGAAAAAAAAACATGTTTGATATTTTTTATTAAGATATAGTTGTTCTGAGCATTATTAGCTATATTAATTTATGGCGTATTTTTTATTAAGATATAGTTGTTTTTATTAAGATTATTTTGAGTGTTTTCAAAAACACGTTTATTTATTTTTAAAAATAAAAAATATATATATTAAAAGCACATCAAATAAATATATTTTTAAGAACAAAGTAAAAAACAAAAACAAAAAACAAAAAAAAGGTTCCAAAACAAGCCCTTAGTAATACAAACAAAAAAGATAATTTAGAATGCGCATAATTAAATTCCTATAGACGATGAAATTGTCGTGTTTATGTTTCTTAGACTCTAGCTTATTTTTTTTATTATGTAAAAGTAATATGTTAATTAAATTATATTTAATTGTTTTAATAATCTTATTGCTAGCCAAAAATAATTTAAAACTACAAATAATCATATAAGCATGAACTCAAAATATATGAATAATAAATTCATTGGGAAGCTTATTTGCAAGTTTTTCACTCCAATAATGCACAAAGAGCAGACATCCTGACCAAAGGTAGGCCTAGTATTGAGTTCCTAGTAAGCAAGTTTGGCATGATAGCCATCTATGTTCCAACTTAAGGGGGCTGTTAGAATTTAGGAAGTGTTTGTTTTAATATATTATATTATTAGGTTTTTTTTTTCTATTTCTAGAATCTAACATTATTGGTATGTCATAATTCATGTTTCTTTCTTTTATCATGGGGGGAGTTATGGTTGATTTTATTATATTCGTAATGTGGGAGTATCCTCTGCTATTTATATTGTAATCGTTTTCTATGAAATCGAAAAGGAATACCAATTTATGTGCTGCTAAAAATTACATTTATCAAAATAGTTAATCATAAAATATAGCTAATAATGCTCAGTTTTCTACTAACATTATAGTACAAAAGACAAAAATCTAACCATTCAAAGAATGTTTATCTTAGAATCTGCCTCTGTAGTATGATTTTTATTCCAATTAGTGCATTGTGTTGCAGCAAAATTTTTACAAAATACTTGAGCATAGACATATTTCAAATAGCATATAATTAGAAATCAAAATTTTTTTAATCATTATTTTATTTAAATTCAATCAATTTAAATTTAATATCGCATATTATGTCTTTTTATACAATAATATTTCCAAGCAAAAGCAAAAGACACGGGTATATGTTAACATGGACAATTTTGAAGCCTTAATGTCATTTAATAATATTAAGCATCGAAAGGGAACTCAAGTACATAATACCAACATATCTGCCAACTCACCAGCCCCCGATATTCCCTTTTTGTGGCAACTAGCGGAAGTTCAGCGACTCCACGTCCCAAGACACGTAGCAGCCCAGTAGATATAACTGATGAGCTGCAATCGTGTAACAAGATTCAGAAATTAAGTTAACAAACAAAAACAATAATAATAATAATCAGCTGTAACAATCTGTGTTCCAAAATCCTTACTTCAATGTCAAAGCCATACAATACATCCCCCCAAAATCTTGGTCCCTCATATTCCTACTGTGGAACATTAAAGAAAATATAAATTCAAGTTCAGAACAGTAAACCAATCTGAGTGAAAAAAATGTGCCAAACAAATAAGATTTAGGGTCATACCCATAAACCATGAAAGGAATAAGGTCGCGACCAGAAATGGGTTCAACTATAGGATCAAATGATTCCTGTATAAAAATGATGCTGAGTTGCTATAATGAAATTCCAGAGAGAAAAAAAAGAAATGTATAAAAGATAAAAGAACAATTAAAATAGCCTTGTCGTGGTAATTTAACTTCTTAAAGCAACATATCTAACAGACAGATAAACACCATAATCACATTCATCAATGCAGATATCCCCAAACATCCAAGATTGGGCAAATTACAAATAAATCACACCGGTGACTCTTCCATGAACCTCTATCACGATTCCTCAACAAGCTTTCATTGTGATTCCCCTTGCAAGCTCCCAAAGCACTACTCAAGGAAGCATTCATCATGATTGATCCTTCCCCCACAAACCTCAACAAGCTCCCTTTGAGATTTCCCCACAAGGTTTTATCTCAATTCTTATGTCATAATTTAACAATGAAGACAAGCTCCCATCACGATTTCTCCATTGCAAGCTCCAGCAGTAGAACACCCTCCCATCACGATTCTCCCACAAGCTTCCATAACCATCCCATCTGATGATGTTGCAATGTTGCACATGAGCCATTGGTTGGGCTCATGAGCCATAATCACATTCATCAATGAAAATATCCACAATGTATAAAACAGCAAACATCCAAGATTGGGCAAAATCCAAACAAATCGCAGTGGTGAAGCCTCGCTTAGTGCAAACTTGGTGCTCTATAATACATAACATTAATTACATCAATATTTCTTTGATAAAAAAAAAACTTTTAACTTAATATACCAAATTAATTAATGTAGTGCTCAATCATATTTCTTAAAAAATTCAATAAAAATCATATTAAATCTTTAATTTGCTAATTATATTTTTCTACCAGTTATCGTAGTAAAAAAATCGCTTCCACATTAAGATCTTTTTAACATTATATCAAATAAATTTCCCAAAATTATCAGATAATATATTACTAAAAAATATGTCTTATCAAAATCAATAAAAGCTATATGCAGATTTTTTCTTTATTCTGTACTTTTCTATTAATTATATTAATATATATAAAAAAAACATCCATAATATATCTTTCTACCGTGAAATCAAATTGATTCTCCAAAATTAATATAACTTTATGAGTCAATGATCCATCACTCTCTATTAGAACTTTATTGCATAACTCATATGTTTGATTCTTAAATAGTTAGCACAATCTTAAATATATCAAATGTTCTTAAATATTAAATTTAAAATATTACTTTTATCATGATTTAGTCTTCAAATTCCATTGAAAATTTGTTAACAAACCTCCTTAAAATACCCAAAACTCTTCAAACCTCAATAGATCTATCATCTAAACCTAAAGCCTTTTATCAATGCATTTTATTCTAGAGCAAACTCACAACATATATTTTTAAATAATAAATAATAAACCTCATAAAACTATTCATTGTGATCTTTCAAAATAAATTATTGCTTTCTAAAAAATCTATATCTTTCTTTGATGTTTCTATCAATAAGAAAGATCCTATTACCTGCATTTATAATTCATCTAACATGATAAAAAAATCCCAGAACTTCTATACTTGGTATTAACTATTCTTAAATATCCTCTTTTAATCTTTAATAACAAGCACATAATAGGAAGCATAAAAAATATAGTATTTACGTGACTTTAAATTTTCTAACTTTACTACACCGATATTGGAATTGAACAAACCCCTAAGAGAAAATAAGTACTATTACGGAATTCAAAGTCTGAAACTACAGCAAACAACTGAGAAATCTGAAATTACAACAAAACAACAACACAACATTGGAATTAGAGTTGAATATAGTCCGCAGGTGGTGTCAAGGGGGTTAACAGCAAGTGAAGGGATTCTACAAAGTGGCAGCAAATTGGAATAGAAGGTTTGTTGTTCCCTGATAAATAACTACTAGTTCTAGAGCTAGATGGCAGTATGGTTGGGGAAAAATAACAGAATTGCTATTTTTTTCGGCGGCGACAGCAAGGGAAGAGAGGCGCGAGTCAAGGAGAGAGGGAAGGATAGAAGGGGATACACATCACCTCAAAAAGGAGATGCAATTAGAGCACTACTCAAAATCATTGGATACAACCCTAGAAAGGAAAACGAGAAGCCGAAAGGTAAAAAAACTAAAATAAATCAAAACTAAGCCATAAATATTAAAAAAACACTTAAACAGACCTACTACTATTAGTAGTGGGCCCCACTCAAATTGGGCGGAGCTTCGACATAGAAGGTCAAAGCTTTTGACTCCTCATAATATGGTGTCAAATCAAACACATTGAAGTTGACGAAGCTGTCGTAACCTCCAGGGATTAGAGGGTTTTCGACTCGTCTCTAGAAACACATGGATACAGATGTCAAATTCATCGTCCCACAAAACATTTGAAAAGATTTCCCAAATTGCAAGTAACCATCTCTATTTCAACCATATGTGAATACATTGTTGAACTGAATTAGAACATCATGTCAAACATACTCTGCAGAGTCCTCCAAAAGTAGTAGTTCGTTCCTATCTAAAGTGAAGACAAGCTGAACCTCCCCTAACGATAATAACCCTAGCAGTAAGTTGTCAATCAGAATATCCTGATCGCTCTCTATAGTGGTTGTCTTGTGTCTGATATTGGCTCATATGTCTCACTACCATCTAGCATCACAAAATTGATCTCACTGACGCATCTCTCATCGCAAAAGCACCTATAACCTTAGACTCCACATAAAATAGAAGAACTATATGTTTTTTTATCATCGATGAATAAATAATTGTTTTGAACCCATCATGTTGAGGCTTGTGATCAAACTACCACAATCTACCAAAAAGAATGTGGCAGGCGTCCATGGGTACAACATCACACTACACCTAGTCATGCAACTGATCCTCAATAGAAAAATTTACGAGGAATCTCCTGTCAGAGCTAACTTAATTCCCCTTCTTCCACCAATTCAAGGAATATAGATAGGAATTTCTCTAACTAATGAGACTCAACTTGTCCACCATCTATGTAGAGATCACATTCTAGCAACTACCTCCATCAATAATAAGGTTGCACACATTTCCCTTCGCAGTGCAAGAAGTATATAAAGATGTGGTGAAGCCACTACTATTATTTTGTAGCCTCAGTCTGAAGCACCTTTAGAACCACAAGTATTGCATCCTCATCAATTAGAAACTAGTACTTCTACACATCCTTACTATCTATCATGTTTCTAGTAACACAAACCACTTCTACTGCTCATTGATTAGTTAAAGAGAGAACTCTGGTAATAGGGTAACTGGAGGTGATGCGTCCAAACCCATGACATCTAAAACATTTCCTTGCAGGAATTATGTTGGGTATACTACTCCTCTCAGGCTTCTTCCCACTCTAATCAGCTCTATCATCTTTCTGGGTTGTTTATACACATTTCTCAAGTATGCCTCTATTGGCTCCTACTATGGACAATTGTCTGATTTACGATGATGTCCTAATATGCTTTTGTTCTTTCTTCACCCTCAAGGCCAATGTCTGAACATCAGTTAATGACCAGCAAAACTGCAACTAAATGGCATGTGTAATGGCCAACTTCGGACCTTCCCAAATACCTGGTTATGGTGTTTTCCTCTGGCTCTTTTAACTCAGATTTTAGCATGATTTGCTCAAACTCCGTTGTGAACCCCTCTACTGATAACTCCCCCTGATTTAAGTGATGTAGTCTCAAAAACATGTCTTAGTGGTACTGTAGGGGAAGATACCTCCTCTGCGTCTCCTTCATCTTTTGCTAAATAGTGAACTTGTTCATACCTTTTCTGTCTCTCTCTTAAGATTTCTCCATCACAAAAAGGCCCACTTGTTCAATTGTATGGTAGCAAGTTTCACCTGCCTATCAGCTGGCACATCCTTATACTCAATAATTCTCTCAACAATCTACAACCACTCAATGAAATCATCGAGATTCATTCTCCACTTGAAATTTGGTAAGTCTAGCTTCACACCCCATGTCTCTATGTCCTCCAACAATCATTCCATCATTCGGCCTTGTCTGATACTGAATCTCAAAATAATGTGGCATATCCTCCTTTTCACTGGAATCATCTCTATGGAAGGCATTCAGTTTTTTCTCCCTCTCTTTGAATCTTACTATCACGGTCGAGAGTGATCTCTTCATGGGTCCCTTCCTCAATTTTAGCAAATCTTTGTTGAAATCGACGGATTTTCCACTCCATCTCTTCCATAGTAAGTTCATGATCGGCTTCCGACACTTATCCCCCCAATGGCATGGCTAAGGTTTATGTTTAGTAGGTAAAAAAGGGTGTATGGGAATGATTTAAGGTGCAAAAAAAAAATTAAAGTTGCTGATTTTGAAAATCAACAATGAGAGATTAGAGTTAAATCAAGATTTAGCTATGGTTTGGTGGGCCTAGGTCACCCTAGGATGGAACTAAGGTTGAGCTAACTCTAATATCAAATGATGTCATAATTTAACAAACACCCAAGGAAAAAAAAGTATTATCACTGAATTCAAGATTTGAAACTACAACAAACAGTTGAAAAATCTAAAATTGCAATAAAACAACAACACAACACTTTAACTAGGGTTGGATCTATGGTGTAAGTGGTGTCGAGGGGATATTTAACAGCAGGAGAACGGATTCAACAAGGTGCCAACAAGTTGGTACAATAGATTTGTCGTTTTCTAGTAAATGACCAGCCATAATGATAAG
>NW_018165157.1:114922-141311 GCF_001263595.1 Phalaenopsis equestris
GGGGTCGGGGAGTGGGGCTAAAGCAAGGGGGCAGTGGCATGGGTGAAGGGAATCAATGCAGGAGAGAGCAGGGGAAAGGTAGAAGGAGATACACACCACCTCAGAAATAAGATACAACCGGAGCGCCACTCTGAACACTTGCATACAGATTTAGAAAGAGAAAAGTCAAGCCGACAATTTTAAAAACTCAAATTAATCAAAACTAAACCTTAAACAACAAAGAAACACTTAAATAGACCTATTACCATTAGGAGTTGGCCTCGCTCTAATTTGGCGACAACCCAGATAACCAACCGGCCCTCCCTCAACTTGGGCTGAACTGGTCCACGGTCCTACCCATCCATCACGTCATGCGCTCTTTATATGACTTTAAATTTTCTAATAATCATTACAACATCAATAATATTTAATTTTTGTCACTCCTTAGAAACATATCATTTTTTATTAATAATATTTTATATCTTCTCTTTTAACCACAAAGTATTCTCATCAATTTAAAGGTTAACTCTAGAGCATTCTAAAATTTTTACAACAATCTTCTTAATGAAACTAACCATCATTTTAAATATTAAGTTTAGCTAAACTAAGCAAATAAAATTTGATTACCTTAGAAGTTTAAATTTAAAGATTAATAATTTTCACATTTTAAATTCCACTATCTTATCCTAGAGAAACCATTTCTCTTAATTTTTTATACTCCTTGTATAAATGTCCATAACTATAATTATATCTTGTCTGCTCAAACTATCTCCTTGAATCATCTGACCATCTTTATAAGATGATGTTTCACTCCTAAGAAATTAATTTTTTTGGAAATTTGATGGCTCTATTTTTATAACCAAGTATTTATTCTTCTCTTTTAAAGTGTGTAATTTTGTAAGATCATATGCTATAACAAAATCAAGTATGGTTTCCTTTTATTGAATTTTTATCTACGATTTCATATCCACCCTAAATCCCCCCATAGCACATCTAACTAGAACTTTATTGGTTCTCCCAATGCATGTCAGTTTATTATTCCATAACCATCATGAATCCACTCATACCCTATTCTATTGGAAACTCTGTGAAAATTTAATCCACTTCCAATGAATATATTTTCTTCTCAATTCTTCCCTCTCTTTCACAAATTATTTTTTTAAAAGCCTTCTAAAAAAACTAGAGTATAAATATAAACAACATTCTTAATGTCCACATTGATTATCACTAACTCTACTCAGTTATTTTATCTTTCAACTTTTTATCTGGTACTATTACAACCATATTCAAATTATTAACCTTTCCTGAAATTAATGTTTACAAGCATAATTTTCTCCTTTCTAAGAAATTATTCATGTCTTCTTATGTAGGGTAGTTTTATAATTTTCATATTATAGTTTTATTTAGGAGTTTCTTGTTCTAAGGAAAGTTGCAAATGAGCCAATAAACTCAAAAAGGTACTCATGGGTTGTTCATAATTATTTAATTAGTTAATCAAACAAACTCGAAAAATTTTATAAATACTTGACTGCTAAATTAGCAAAATTGAACAGCTTGGAGCTTGATTCACTTGCGATCATGAAACTATCATATAAAGCCTATGCAAGAGAAAAAACAAGGGTTAATTTTCCAAAGGAGTTCTTCTAAAAAAAAGATGATGAATTAAAGAGGGTTAGAGGCCTAATTCTTGAATATTTAGTTAGTTAAATTATTTAACCTTCAGTTGGATAATACCTAATGATAAAATAAATAAGGCATTGCAAAAAATTAAGTTATGAGATGATGCTTAAGAAAAAAATATGCATTAGAGATTTATTTTGGTATGAAAGTAACCTTGGTTAGCATATTGTTTAAATCTTATGAAATAATATGTGATGCTCCCAAAAAAAATGGGTGTCCCATTCTATTTTCTATCAAATCAATTTTGTTCATAAACACAAGTTACATGTTTATAGTCATTGACATAATAGTTTTAGTTGTTCATTAAGTAGTAATTCAAGTAAAATCTTACTTTTAAAAGCCCACAATCTGCTCATGAATAAGTTCGATTAGGTTCTATTGAGTAGCTAACAAAAAACTCAATAGTCATTAATGGGCTCCACAAGACTAACTTGGTTAGCTAACAAGCTACGCTCAACAATAGAATGAATATGACCTGTTTAATTTGCTAACAAGAGATTTGATAGCATGGCTTGCTAATTGGCTTAATAAGGCTTATTTATTTTTCCGAATAAGCTGCATAACAATAGCTTGATAATCATAATATAAATCAAACTCAAGTTGAGTTCAAACGAAGATCAAACAACCATGATTTTAAATGAACAGAGATTAAATGCAATCACATAAACTAGAACTGAACTCGGGCCAAGCTCAAGCATAATTTTAAGAAACAAGCTGAAGTTTGAACAAATTCATGCTCGACTTGATTCAGTTCATTTGCAACACTAAGTTTGGGGAAGAATTCATTGGTTTTATTTTTAGGTTGTAGCTATTAAAGGAAAAGGTTTGGCAAGGACGTTCTCATCCAAGCAGTTAAACCAAAGGGAACAACAGTTACCTTATACGAATCTTACAACCCACAGTTTGAGAACATGAGGTTGGCCAGTTCAGCTTGGAAGGGATAGAGGAACAATCCGGTAACAGTAAACTTCTTTCAATTGTTTGCAATACACGACAATAGCCAATTTTGCTTATTACTCCCCAAAATCAATTTATGTTGAGGCATAATACTTAAGGGTGACAAACTCACAAATCTTAGCTTCTCTTTGCAATCAAGTTGTGGTATATAACTTCTAGGCAACGCCTTGGCACTAATAAACTTCAAATTTTTATTCATTTCATTACTTTTGATGTGAGTTCAACGGTTGGGTATTAACCCAATATCAACACTCAATCTAAGTCAACCCAGCTTGAGATTGACAACGATAGCAATCAAAGAACTAAAATGTCCTAAATACATATATATTTCCAATATACATCCTAATTGAAACAGAAAAACTCACTATCCAAAAAATTATTGCGCTTAGGAAAAAAAAACATAGCACAAGAGCCCACAGCATCAAGGCCAAATTTCAAAGAAGCAGCATTTCCAAGAAAAGAAAGAGAAACACAAATCAGCCACCTAAACAAATGAGATTGTGATAAGGTTCTCAATAAAAAAGCAGAAGGGATAGATCCCATCAAATATTCTCCTCGCCATAGATGCGCATGGAAGGAATCCAAAAATTATTGTCAAGATTTGTTAACGCGGACAAATTCTCATCACAAGAACTTGCATTACAATGCTATAATGAGACTTGAATCTTATAAGAGATAAAATTTACAATGCTATAATGAAACTTGAATCTTATAAAAGATAAAATTTAAGTGTTGAAACAATAATGGTTAGTTGCATGGCGAGGGCCACCAAGCAACAAAACATAACGAAAACTCATATGCTGTAAAAAATTTCTAGCCTTGCCGCATCAACAATCCAAATGATACCCACGGATGGAAATCAAGTTGACGACCCAAAGGATCAATCCAATGGTAAGATTGGTGAGGCCCTATGAAGCAAATGGATAACTGCCATCTTTTTAGTATAGTAATCATAGGTGTAAATGGAAAAATTAGGTCATTTTATAAATATATTTATACATAGCAAGTTTTTGCTATTTATTGGTATCCTACAATTCCTTTTTCCCCTCGTTGACTCTTTTGTTTATGAAGAAGTCTAAAAAGTGATTCAGCTTCCCAATTAGTCATCACCAAAGCCATCAAGCCAATAACCTCTCTAACAGATCAGTTATTCTTATCGTTATAGCAGTTGTTGTCTACCTCAACATGAAATCCATATAAACGTAACATTGTGATATTTTCCCAAAATATGATATGTCCATATGTATATATATTCAATCTCCAAGCACAATGGTTTCAAGGAAAAGGTTAAGGAAGCATAAGAATGGGTGGTCTATCAGGAAGTCTGAATATGAAAAGGTAAGAGAAAAAGGCAGAGAGAAGAACAAGAATGATAGAGTTCAGATGAGTTGAAGGGTTTAAGTAGAGAAGAAAGAGAAGAAATAGAAGTCAAATAGAACTATAGAGCTTAAATGAGAAAAGTAAGTATATGCATAAAGTCTATGCTATCGAGGATGAAATCATTCTCTAAGCAGGAAAATATTAAAATTTGATGTCTTCGATCAGTTTACCATGTAAATAAAGGAGTTATTTATATCTTACAGGTTTTCTTTTTAATAGACATTCCAATAAATGTCATTTAATTTGTTAGTAAAATATTAACAATTTGCTAGTATTTTATTAATAGTTTGTGTTCTTTTTTCTATCCATGAGTATAAGAAATTAATTTGGCATTCATAAAATTTCTATTGGATGCGAAGATGCTTTCTCATTTATTAAAGCTTTGAACATTAATCTTATTTGAGACATTCAACTCTTACGAGGAGAGACAAACTCCATGTTTAAACACAAAGATTTTAATCTTATTACTACTATTAATCTTCTATAACTTTCCATATTATCCATTACCATTTCTAGTTTATCTTCAAGGCCGTCTTGCATCAAAAGATTATCAAAGCTACAAATTTGTACAATTTTACATGCAAGGTCGCTTCAAAATTAACCTGAAAATCTTTTTCAGCTATTTTCCAAAAACTATAGCAGTTTTGTCCTTAGCAATAAAGCTATTGTTCATGCAATAGCAGAGTCAAAATGCACTAAGAATAAATTCATTATTTATAGAATAACAAACCCACCAAAATCACTTCTTTCCTGCCATATTTGATTGTACCCGCTCTCTTACAGCACAAACATCCATAAAACTCACAATCTCCACTAAAATAACCCTGCTCACAATCTCCACTAAATTCATTATTTATAGAATAACAAACCCACCAAAATCACTTCTTCCCTGCCATATTTGATTGTACCCGCTCTCTTACAGCACAAACATCCATAAAACTCACAATCTCCACTAAAATAACCCTGCTCACAATCTCATTAATTTTCTATAACAAACTGGCAACAAATCATCAAAATTTAAATCTGCCCTTAGCCAACATTACAACCCCCCACACCCCCAAGAAGCAAACCAAATAAAAAGAGAAAAATCAACGAACAAAAAGGAAAGAAAAAAAGGATAAAGATAAAAATGACAACCAGACTCCACAAATCATTCATAAATCATTGTAGAACTCCATAAGCAACCCACATCCTTCTACAAGCCATCTATCTTCTTCCACTTCAGAAATTTTAAAGAAATCTTACTGATTTCTTTAAGGGCATTTGGCATTGTGTTACAATTTGAGCATTGATTCCATAGACTATTCCTAGATGAGCTTGATATTGTTCCTTCACTATCATAGTACGTTTTAGTTCATTAGAAGAACCATCCATCATTCAATAACGCATAGATGATTTGGTATGATGTTCATTTTGAGGGTATTATCAATATCACTCTTCCGAGTGCAGTTTCTTTTAGCCAAGGCATATAACATAGATATATATTATAAAAAAGTATTTTATTAGAGTTAGTTTCTATCTTTTAAAGTTCATTGTTTGAATAGGGTAATTCTAGTCAATAAAATTACTTTTTAAACAAATTGCAAGCAAACTATTAGCATTTTAGTTAGCTAACTCTATAAAAGGTAATTCTAGTATTTTTGTTAGTAGTTTATTAATTAGCTAGAAACCTGTTAGCTCTTTATTATTTCTTTTATCCAAAAATATGAAAACTTTATGTGAGATAGTTAAACTTCTCATTTTGGAAATCTTCTTCATCTATTCTGGAATTTTATCCATGGTCAGGCGTAAGGCCTGAAACTCTTCTGGGAAATACAATCTCATTAATTAAATTTGGGGTTTGTTTATATTGTTATTTTTCCACCATGCATCTTTTACATCATCTCTATACCCTTTATAGGTTATTTTCAAGATCATACTGCATCACGTTGAGCAACTTTAGAAAAACCTAATGTGATCAGTAAAGCAGTTATGCTGCTCATCCATACAAGCAGAAATACTGCATCACAAATAATATTTGCCTTACGAAATGTAAAGTAATTCAGGCAATGGAAAACTACAGTAGCAAAATTCAGACCATAACTATCTAACACTTACATGGAATAGAGATACTGTCTGAGATAATAAGTGTTTACTGCATTCCGGATCATGTTTTCCACTTAGAAGTTTCCATCTTACATCGGCAGCAGAATCACTACTTAGACCTTTTTCATCAAGCTTCTTCTTTATGATGTCTGCATCCAAGTCTTCAAGCACTTGTGGTTCTTGACGAAGCAACTCATGCAAAGTAGAATGAATCCTACTGCAATCTGGGCAACAGAACCACTCACCTTCAGGTAACTCCTGTTACCAACGTGGAATTTTAGCCGATCAGGTTTGTACTAACATGGCACGAGGTCAAGTAAAAAGATTTGAGGAGGTCACCTTAAGATCAGCCATGTTATTATCCCTTAGACAACCGACATGATACTCAGTTTCGCACTGCAGAAAATTCATCAAACCATTAGGAGGATATGCCAATGGTGGGGAAAATGACATCTAAGCTAAATAAGGTCTTACATAAAAGTAAAAGATAAAGGGCAGCATACCTGGTCACAAATAATAACTGTATACCGATCAAATCCAGTTCTGCTGAAAGCATGCTGTCTAGAACAGTGTAAAATCATCAGAAAGAAATTCATTGTAGCTTACAGCAACAGAAAAATTAAAAATCAATCGGATTAAAAGAAACCTATAATATTCAATATTTTCACATAGGATTAATGCATCATGCCTACCAAAGCAAGAAACATGCCAATGAAATAAAAATTCAGCAACTACGCAATGAAAAAAAGTACTACGCTATCAAATTTAGTTAACACTTGTATAAGTGCTAACCCTCGCAAGTCACATACAACAAAATCATTTTCTATTGCCGAGATAATGAGCATGCATTATTTACTCATCAAGATATGTGTCAATAGAGAGACCAATATAATGAATAAAGCCCTAAACAAAATTCAATACAGAAATTACAACAATTTAAAATGAAAAAAAGTAAAATATGGTTAAAACATGACCAAGTATTAACCTGCACAATGCACATGCACCAGCGTCATTCTCTGGTGTAGTGACGATACGAATGCACCGCGTCATGATTTGTTCTATGGGATCAACTCCAGCAACCCTTCCAGCAGCAATGGCATTGTCATTATGTGCCAGATGCTTCTCTTTTTGATGCAAATTTTCACAATACTGACAGTACCAATCCCCATTTGGAATGCTTGACAAACCCACACATTCTACAAACAAGTCAGGCTTAAATGAGCGGATAAAAATATTCTTAAATACAATGAAATTGACAAAGTATTAAATTTTGTCACCAAAATTAGAGAGATCATAAAGACAATCACATAAGCTGTTAACATTTTCACGGGATGCAAACCATCATCATCATCATAATCATTAGGATCATCCCAATACTGAGGTTGGCTTTATAAAAAAAGGCATTTCAATAAATATTGTGAGCAGTGTCAAAATTATAAGGCACAATAACAAGCCATCACCTTTTATCTACTGATTTTTCCTCTTAATTCTTCAACATTTATTTTATCTATCGGCATTGCTTTACATCATCAACCTCTATTGCAAAAGTTAAATCCACCTGAGAATATTATCACGATTTTATCTTTAGAAATTATATTAATCACCCTTCTTTTGAATATCATCTCTCACTTTTTTTCTAGTTTTACCAAGCATTCACATTCATATTCTCATTTCTTCCAAAATTATTTAGTTAAACATATTTTCTTTATTGTCCGAACCTTGTTTAAAATTACATAATACAAAACGCGGCTTGAAACTCACAAGAATGAAATGCAAATTAGAATTCATATTCAACATACTCGAGCATGTTTGACTCAACTACCTGAGTATAACTTAAAATTCAAAAAAAATTTGTTAAGACCAATAAAAATTATAATTTATAAATAATTCATAGAAAAACATTTTGAGTTGCCAACAACTATAGATTTCTCATTTACCATAACCAAAACAAAAGTATACAAACTTAGTATTAATGTTTGATGTCAGCATATGCAATTGGGAACTCCTTCATTAGTCTGCAAATACATCTAAGGTTGGACAATACTCCACCATACATAGCTTCATCAACTTCAGCATAACAACAACAACAACAACAACAACAAAAAAGCCTTAATCCCACTATGTGGTGGCTACATTGGGGTTGGCTACATGAATCCTTTTTCTCCATTGCGTCCTATTTAGCTTCATTAACTTCAGCATAACATTGAAACAAATAAAATTTCATTTTTGGAGTGATAAATTTGATTCCTTATAATTAAAATAATCAAGATCTCTTTATTCTTAAATATTCGTGACAAAATAAACACTTCACAAATCTAAAAATTTCATGGCGTCCAAAAAATTAATTACATTTATTAGACTTGCAAATGGAAGGAAGGTTGGGTTTACCAACAACAGCAACAAGCCTTTATCCCACTAAGTGGGGTCGGCTACATGAATCTTTTTTCTCTATTGCGTCCTATTGTGTATCATATTTTCATTTAATTCTAACAGAATAAGATCATTCTCTATACAAAATGCCTAAGTCTTTTTAGGTCTACCACTCACTTTCTTAACATAAGTGGAGTTTAAAACATCTATTCTTCTAATAGGATCATCAGATGGTTGACATTAAATGTGACCAAACCATCTGAGACGACTCTCTAATCTTATCTTCCACTTGAGCTACACCAACCCTATCACAAATATATTCATTTCGCATTTTATTTTTAAGTGTCATACCAATCATCCACCTAAGCATTCTCATCTCAACAACACTCTACGCCATACAGCATTGCAGATCTCACCACCATCTTAAAAAATTTTCCTTTCAGTTTAAACTGTACTTTTCTATCACACAATAGGCCCGATGCATTCCTCCACTTCAACCAACCAACTTGAATTCTACTAATAACATCCCCATCTATATCACCATCACTTTGAAAATTAGACCCAAGATATCTAAACCAATCACAACTTTTAATGATTTGAACACCTATAATTACAACGCTGACACTAGAGCTATTACTACAAAAATTACATTCCATGTATTTAGTTTTAGATCTACTCGCACGGATGCCTTTAGACTCCAATGTAAACCTCCAAATTCAAGTTTTTTTTTAACATCATCAATTATATAAAAATATTTGGTGAAATTAGTGAATTAGATGTTCAATAAACTACAAAATAGGAATCAAAACTTCAGCATTGCCCTCGAGTTAAATCTTTATA
The DNA here is from genome assembly GCF_001263595.1 of Phalaenopsis equestris. NCBI lineage: Eukaryota > Viridiplantae > Streptophyta > Magnoliopsida > Asparagales > Orchidaceae > Phalaenopsis > Phalaenopsis equestris. The sequence goes on from NW_018165157.1 coordinate 124,214, forward strand.
TCTAGTTGGAAATTGCAACTTCCATACTCAGTATACATGAAGCTTTGTCGCAATTACAATCACAGAATCAAAATTTAATGGATATTTATTGAATAAAAGTGGAGGAGAAGATGCATGATTTCATCATGAGATAATCTGATGCTTTTATAAAAAGCAAAAGGCATACCTTTATGAAAAGCTCTGGGGCACCGATCACAGAGTAGAAGATCTCCGCCATCTGCGCAAATGCCACAAAGATCATCGTTTTCCGTGGGTGACAATTTACGGCCTTTTGATAAGGAAACTGATAGCTCATGAAGCGAGACTCCATTTGAAGTATATATATAATTATAACTACAAAAAGACAAAGCATAAGAATTGTTTAAAATGATTCAAAAATTCAAAAGAATAATCATATTTTGCAAATGATAATCAAACGTTAACTCACGGCTTGCGTCTTGATGCTTGGCCAGCATGAGCTTCAAATTGTGAAGGACTGACCTATTCATAAATGAAACGACAGAACTTAGCATTGTAGCCAAAAACCAGACCAGATCTCAACCATTTGGAGCAGGCTTTGTGATTTCCCGCGTCTTCAATAAAAAACTTAAAGCACAAACCTAAACTACTAGAATATTACGCCAAATAAATTAAATATACTACTTACCACATTGTTGCAACAGCAACAGAATATTCCTGAATCTTTTATATAACCATTAAGCAACTTCTGTCAACAGAAAGAAAAAGCATTTTCAACAATTTAATATGCAGTATAGAATGCCATAAAGCTACAACTTAAATCATCTGAAAAGTACCACCTTTCCACGAACATAGTATCCTACTTCAGTTCCCTGAGGCAAGATGTCATCCATAAAGACCAACTTGTGTAGTCCCAAATCCCTTGTAAAATAAGTAACAACCAGATACTATTAGTTGAAAAAAAAAGCAAGAAAAACAGTAGCTTGTGGAGACTGAATACTAATAATACTAGATAATAATAAAAAATAAAGATACTAACTTTCTTGTTAGTTTTCCGTAGCTTGGTCTTTTCTGCAAAGATATGCTCTTAGGCTTGCCATCAGATGCAGTAGGTACACAAACTTTCCTAGGAAAACTAGAACAGTGAATAAGCATAATACAAGTACCAACCTTCAAAAGAACTTATAATATAAATAGAAACATAGTCCAATAAAGAAAATCATACGAAATAGTTAATCACACAACCCACACATGACTGACATATATATGCTAAAATAGATGTATAATAGAATTCTAGTTTTCAACTCATGGAATAAACCTACTTGGAAGAGTTGGTCATCCCATTTGATGTGGTTGGAGTTGCCGGACGAGGGCTAATTTCAAGACACGAATCGCATAATAAAGCAAAATTTCCAGTGCGTGCAGTATCAAAAGCTTCTGAAAACAATTGAAATATAAACACCTGAACAAAAAATTACTATCCCATGGAGCATCAAAAAAAAAGAGAGAGAATAGCACTAGAAGCCATGCTTATTCTCACCTTTGCACTTCTTGCAGACATGAAGATTCTTTGGAGGTGAGGGACCAATTGCATTCTGGATTACAACTTCCAACATGTCCAGAGGCGCACCAATGCAAGATTTCAACACATCCCGAAGACTCTTGCCATTTTCCAAAAAGATAAAATCTGATGGATGTTTTTTGGTACTACCAGCATGAACCTCAAACTGATATGCTGAAACAGCCTAAAATTCCAACAACAATGGTGGGCAATGTTTTGCCACTAAAAAGCATGAAAACAAAACGAACAGAGAAGTCAAATTAACAAAGCACTTACGTTTGTTCCTTGGCATGAGGGACAAGAGCACAATATGCGATTTCCCCTTATGACACCCTGAAGCCCAAAATTCTGTAAAAACTCAACAACAACAAAAACTCCAGTCAAGTTAAAATACTACACTAACCTAAATAGATGTGTATTTCAATGCAAAACGCAAAAAAAAAATTTATAAATCTAACAAAAAGATACCAGCATACCTTACCAATGCAAGAAATGTACTTCACAGGCAATCCTTCAAGCAAGCCAGTGCCTAACAAATCTCTGACATTAGATGGAAGCTTTGTCAAAGTAATCTTCTTTGACATTTTCAGTTCCATCTTACACTTTGGAGTCATACTTAGACTCTCACTAAGAGTATACGTATCCCCTTTTAATTCCTCTGATCCAACAGAATCACAACTGGTAGATGTAAACCCCTCTGCATTTGCAGGTGTTTCAATTGCACCCTTTAACACAGACTTCATAAATCTACGGGAAGGTTTCTCCAATTGACTCGCATCATCCATTTCATTCAAGTAAAGATTTTCACCACTTCCTGAAGCTATTGTTACTGCCACAGGACCTTCAATTTCAGTTTTCAATGACCCATCCAGATGTCCATTCTCAAATTCTAATCCGCCATGTTCATCAAGAATGATAGGGATTTCCACCAAATTCTCTTCCTGCTTGACAGTAAGAGATGTTGCTGAAAAAGGCATTACTTCCACAGGGTTCTCTTCCTGCTCGACTGTAAGAGAAGTTGCTGAAGAAGGCATTACTTCCACATGATTCTGTTCCTGCTCAATGGCTATAGGAGTTTTGGTAACAGGATTTAGCTTTAAGGCCGACCTGGTGAATCGCCTTGTTCGCTTCTCTGCCCCTCCATTATCAATTTTGTAGTCACTGCGGCGCTTTGACACAATTGGATGCTCCATCGCCGGTCCATTTTCCAGGTGACAACCGCTCGCCTTATCTTTATCGCTCTCAAAGAGCGATTCAGGGGCCACTGATACAGGCTGTAAGGAAGGAAATGGCGATGGAGGTAGCGGAGTTTTCGCGAAGTTGTCCAACTTACTCTTTATAACAGACCTTTTATACATTACAACCGGCTTCTCTAGCGGGACCTCATCTTCCAACCCTTCATTGCTGTCATCGAAGACTAAAGCATTCAAACTGAGACCATCCTTATCCAATCCTTGTATATTCTCTGACGAAGTTGGAGCATCCATCGCACCATTCTGAGATCCTTCTTTTATCGTATTAACGATTGCAACCTCAGCAGCGACTCCTCCTGATGGAATGTTACCGACTCCGATAGACACCGCCGCATCCGGCCCGCAAATCGTTCGATTCTCCTCAGAAGCATTGGATTTCCTGGACCTCTTGGCGCCGCGAGACCGCGAAGCGGCGGGGAACGCCGCCGCAGGCCCCCCGGGCGTCCGACTGAGAGAATCAGGTAGGCTGGCCTGAGACTGGAGGGCAAAGGCCAATTCGCGTTTGAGTCCGGAGCGCACTCCGGAGCGGAGGGCTTGGTTCTCCGGATTTGAAGATTTGCCGTTTGCCATGAGAGGCGGTCGGCCAGGATTGCCGCTGATGGACAAAAACCGTTGCTCTCGCCGGCAGGGGAGCGGAATCAGATCTGCTTTGAATATAAATAATATGGATTAGGGTTTCAGAGCGTCTCGTGTATTTACAGGGTTGGATGAGGAAGGAATAGAGGTCCACGTCGGTTTGGTTTCTCGAAGAAGCCCGATTGAACGAGGGAAGTAACAAGGAGAATTTATGAATTTAAGAAACATAAATAAAAACAAAATGATATCAAGAAATCGGAAACGTAAATAGTAAGCAAGGGGGAGGGAATAGCTGCGTGCCCTAAAATTGTAAATACAAAATTAAAATAGCGTCAACGGATTGTCGAGATTTAGGACTCGGTTGCGCGGGCCATCGGTTCAAGCCGTTTTGGTGAAACTCTTAAGGGGACAATTTTTTTTTTTAGGGGTGAAAAAAAGGGGCCCAATTTTCAAACAAAAAAACAAAATGATCACTTCATTTTTATAGATTCACAAATCTAATAATTATATATATATATAGTAAAATCACGATTAAATTCACTATATATATATATATATATTGATTTGTCACCTAAATCATTAATATATGTTGAATATTTTTTGTGTTAAGTCAAAATATAGAGGCCCCTTCCAATTTATAAAATAAATCTTCAGCAATATATTTATTTTTAAAATGTGGGTTTATTCAATTCTCTTTAGTCATATAAATCTTGAAGCTCTCACCCTTCTTCCTCACAAATAACACTAGAGCTCCCCAAGATGAGGTGTTATGTTTGATAAACCTCTTATCTAGTAACTTCTGCAGCTGGCTTTTCAACTCTTGTAACTTCTTAACTGTCATTCTATAGGGTGTCTTGGATGCAAGTTCAGAACTTGATAAGAGCTTAATACTGAAATCAATCTCTTGTACTAGTGGTGGTCCTGGTAAATCATCAAGTAACACCTCTCGATATTCTCGTACCACTGAAATATCACCCAAAGACTATACTTCCTTAGAAGTATTTGTTGCTCAAGCAAGAAAACCTTGACTTCCATGAGTCAAAGACTATACTTCCTTAAAAGCTTTCATGCAAGTAATTAACATAGATGCTAGTCTTCTATCACCTAAAAAGTTAGCTTCTACCTCCTCAGGTAAATTTATTTTGAGAGACTTCTTATTGCGATCAATAGTGACAAAGTTTTTAGACATTCAATCAATGCTTAAAATCACATCAAATTTCACCAAGGGTTACACAATAAGTTGGGCATAAAAATCCTTTCCACCAATCATAAGCTTCACTTCACATGATTGATCGACTTCCAGATTAGTGTCGTTAGATATTCTAATTGACAGCGTCAAAAGCATCAAAAGGATATTCAATCGCATCACTTTAGTCAGTTCATCAATTATAAATGAGTTTGATGCTCCCGAATTAAATAATACTCTCATTGATCTACTCTGAAGATATATGATAGATATCATTAAAATCATCGCATTAAATGTTTAGCTAGCTTATTAATATTTAAATTCTTCCTTGTTTTATGTACAATGTGACATGAATTCTATGATGCTTAAAATGCAATAGATTGAAAATGTTAAAAGTAAAGCATGCATCTAATAACATCAGAGGAGTCCTTAGCTTATTGTCGCGAAAGAGCATAAACTCTAGGTTGAACATTCTGATGAATTTGACCTACATTTGGTACTACTTCTAAAAATTTAGCTGACATCGGCCTACCATAGCTCCTCTGAAGTGGTGCAGCAGTGTCTCTCGAATCTACTAGAGCTCTCTGACCCAATTTAGGGTAATTCTTTGTCATATGTTCTGGTTGATGGCACCAAAATCAGGTATTTAATTCAGATAGACTCCCACTCATGAGACCTTCCACATTTTTCACTTTTTATTGCCTTAAACTAAGTTTAAAAACTATTGGATCTAGCCTTGTTAGCATTTGTACTAACTAACTGAAAGGATTTGTCTACTCTGAGAGCTCTGAGGAAACTTGGATCCCTTTGAAATTCTTCTCACATGAATATCCCTCCTCCTCTGAGTAGCCTCTAGATCCAGCTCAATCCTATTAGCTCTCTCCATAAGAACAGAGAAATCATTGATTCCAAGAGGAATCAATGGTTGTCTAATCACAACCCTGAGCCTATACAAAAATTGGTGACACTTCTCCTCAACATTAGGAATCAATTGAGGTGCATATATAGAAAGCATGGTGAGTTATGCCTCGTACTTCATTATTGAGAGATCGTCGTGTACTAAGCAAATAAACTTGTCATGCATATGTCTCCTAGCAAACAGTTGTATGAACCAATCTCTAAAGGAGCTCACAAACTCGCCCTATTAAATCATGTAGTTGGCTCTACCCCAAAATTTTATCTGCAGTTGTCCAGGTCATCATCTCTCTACTTTCTACCTCTAATGCAAATGTAGTCAGTGTAACTATCCTCTCTAGAGGACAAGAAAATCCATCTAGGATTTTTCTCTACTCTCAGCAACTAGTTTTCGGCATCCATTGAACCGCCTCTTGAAACAATTTCATGTAATTATCCATCTGGCCTCCTCCCCTAAAATTGGCTTTAGTCTGAGAGTTTTTAATCAATTGCGTTATTGCAATCATCATCTCTGTAAATTTATTTGTATTCATAGTAATATGTGGGGGTACATCAACTTCTACAATATCATCTTTAACTTATTCCTCCTGATTTTTCATATTTCTAAAATAACATAAAAGAGATTATAATTAGATATAATTTAATTCCTTATTAATATTATTTATGAATTAAAGTAAGCATCATAATGGCTTTTTTAGATCATGATCAAACATAATTGCTATGGTACCATTTTTGTCACAACCCGACCCGGTGTTTAAAATTAACTAAGATTGGAATTGTGGTCCAACAATATTAATATTTCATTTTACTTTCCACAAAATGTTTCAGAAACTTTCATATATAAAAGTGCCACTAATCCACGCGTTCAATAAAAATTAAATATTCTGACATATGAACATAATCTGAAAACCACATCTCAAACTAGTATTGAATAACAAATGAAGGAAACAATAAACAAAAACTACGAACATATCATAACTAGTATCTATCTGTTGCAGTCTTTCTCATATAAATCAAATCTCTCCTACGAGATATTAACCTAAAACATTTCTTCTCTTGAAAGAAGACATTAATTACAACCATAAATATAACTTAGTGAGTATTTATAATCTAATATGCATTAAATTTTTATATTATGCTATGCGTTAATGCTAAAAGAAAATGAAGTTCATTTCATTAAAACTTTAAATTTATCCATTCCCATTTCACTTTAAGGATTTACTAATTTAACCTTTTTAATAGTCATCACAAAGTATCCAAAAAATGTATCTGAAGACACCCTTAAAAATGTACCCGAATGTACCCTCAATTTGCACCAAAAGTCACACATTTACCATTTCCTTTAGCAAGCACAAGTACATTGCATCTCCGGTCAGTACCATCTGGGAGTAATCTTGTATGACTAAAACCATTATCTTTCATTTCATATGAATTTAAAAGTTAAAACCATTTAAAATGTACATTCATTAGTATGTTATTTTTTTTTTCCATTCTATATACTATTTCATACTTTCAAAATGAAATCCATGAATGAAGTACTGGTTCTAAATCATTTATTGTAATTATTCATTTAATTAAATATTAATTTAATGCATAAAAAAATAATCACTCACTTTAGCTATAAGAGACCTTTGAAATACCTATCACGTCACAATACTTCTCCCCAACATTTTGTCCTCTTTATAGTTCTTTAATTCAACTGTTTGATAAATTAAAATTAGTAAAATTAATTCATGGAATATATTGATATGCAACTAACAACACCTTTAATTAAGCCAAATTTACATAATTAACACATATAACTTATAAATCTTTAGCTCATCCTTCTTTAAATGTCTTGATTCACCCCATTCTCAAATCCCAATAATTTATCAATTCTTCAATTTCTTATTCAAGTAAAATTTATATTAACATTTCTTAAATAACCTGTATAAAATCTCATATATGTTATAAAGGTTTCGGCCTGCCCTAACTCACGTGAATTCAGCAGCAGGGAGCTTTTCCCTTCTTGTTCTACTTCGGTCTCTGTGCCATCCAAAACAAGACGTGATCACCGACTCTCCTTCTCCACTCGATAGAGTAAAAGATCTTTTTCTTACTCCTCTTCTTCAGCTTCTTCTTGTCAATCAAGAAGGATGAAAATCAGACAGCTAAATTAAGAGCTTCCTTATTTAAATTATTTCCAATGTCGTTATTCTGATTTTTTTCCCTTTTAGCTGAATATTTAGATTAAGAATATGCATTATTAAGTTACTTAAAATAGTTAAAATAGATTATATTAAGTTACTTAAAATAGATTATACGTAATCTTTTGTACCTAAAATAGATTGTTAGATTATTATTTAATGGAATGAAAGCAAAGGGAAAAGACATCGAGTCTATTCAAAATTCAGTATATTTTTCTCAAAACTTTGGCATGGTATCAGAGTCAAATTTTTGCCCTAACCACCGATAATTGTTGGAGTAAATCTTTGGAGGACCGTCAAGGCTCCCTTTCCACCGGCCTTCTTACCGGACAGGAAAGGATGAATTATTTATTTGCCTTAATTATCGCTCTGATTTGTCTAAAACCCTGTCTGGTTCATCTGCACGGCTTGAATGCTTCGGCGGCTTCGTCTGGACTGTTCTCCTGCTCATTTGGCTCGCTCGACCAAAACTGTTCGGTCTCCTGGACTGTTTCCCCTGCTTCCACTGCTTTGCTTACTCGTATGCCTCAGTTGTTCGCTCAATTAATTTCTTTGTCAGCTTCTTCAATTGTGCTCGCTCCCTCTACTTCGTCTGCTTCATCTTCAATTGGTTCATCTGCCTCCTACCATTCAGTGAAAGAAAAATAACTTCAATTCGTCAAATCTAGGAAACAATGTCGGGCCGAGGCAAGGAAAGTATGGGCTTGGGAAAGGGTGGAGCCAAACGCCACCGTAAATTTCTCCAAGACAATATCCAGGGCATCACCAAGCCAACGATCTGTCGCCTCGCTCGCCGCGGTGGCATGAAGCGCATTGGTGCTCTGATCAACGAGGAGACGCGAGGGGTGCTCAAGATCTTCCTTGAGAACGTCATCCGCGACACGGTGACCTACACCGAACATGCTCGCAAAAAGGTCGTCACAGTCATAGATGTTGTTTATGCCCTCAAACTTCAGGTTGCACCTTTATGGCTTCGGTGGTTAGCTTCTGCGATTTCTGGAATCGTGCGTTTCACAAGAATTATGGATCTTTATGAAATGTTTGCTACTCTTCTCGTGAAGAACAATGTGGAAAAGAAGAATTATGTCTTGAAGAATATCAGACTTGCTCAACAGACAAATAGATGTCGTAGGTTTGCTCGCCAAGAGATAGAACTTATTCTAAAGTGCAAAATCCATTCATTGTGGAGTATAAAGATTCTTAGTATAAAGATTGTGGAGTATAAAGATTCTTGAGTTGAAAAGGGTTGTTATGTTTGTATCATCATTTGTCTGATTCAGATCTTCTTCGCTAGTCATCGCTGCTTATGTAGTATCTTCGACACTCACGACTTTGACATCAGCACTTTTGGCTTGAAGATCAAGGAACAAATCGTCCTTATCATGATAGGAAAAATCAATAGCATTTGGATAGTATAACAAGACTTGAATCGTACTTGTGGGCTATGATCAGTAACATTTGGATCATGAGGTAGATCCTACTTGTAGAATATGATCGATAACATCTGGATCATATAATTGGATCCTATTTGTGGGTTATGATCGGTAGCGTTTTGATCAGGACGCGAATCCTACTTGTATGTTATGATCAATAGGATCAAGATCGTGTAACTAGATTCTATTTGTGGGATATGATTGGTAGCATTTGGATCAGGACGTAGATCTTACTTGTAGGCTATGATCGATAACATTTGGATCGTGTAACAGGATCCTATTTGTGGGATATGATCGGTAGCATTTGGATCGTGTAACTGGAAGCAGATCCTTCTTGTGGCTATGATTCAAATTTCTGGACGACAATGATAAAAGATTTCTTGTTTTTCTTTTCTCAAATCATATTATGGTTCAGGAGTTGTCTCTAAAGCTTCAACATTCTCATTTTTGACACTTTCGGCTTCGGCACTTACGATTCGAAGATTGTTGTTCCTGTCAGTTTTATCAGTTTTTTGTTGGCAAATTGATGTTTCTTGATCAATCAACATCAATTTGAGGGAGGGTGTCAATCAAGAAGGGCGAAAATAAGGCAACTAAATTAGGAGTTTTCTATAATTAGAAGCTTCCTTATTTAAATTATTTTCAATGCCTTTATTCTGATATATTTCTTTTTTAGCGGAATATTTAGATTATGAATATGCATTATTAAGTTACTTAAAATAGATTTTACATAATCTTCTTTATCTAAAATAGGTTGTAAGATTATTATTTAATAGAATGAAAGCAAGGGGAAAATGAATCAGCCTATTCAGAATTCAACCTATTTTTCTCAAAACTTTGACAATTCTCCTTCGCACTATGCCAACATAAGAAGATGTAGTTTCCTCCTCGGTCGTTCCTTGGTCAAAGTAAGCCTTTGATGTCGTCGCCTCCCTCTGCCTCCTTTGCCTTTGGTCTTGACACAATGCCGCAAATTCTTGTCATTCATTTTCTCCTTCACACGACCGGACATTACACACTGGTCACACACTTCTTCCTGCGACTTCTTTCTTTTTCGACTAGGGCACAATAGCTTCTCCTCTTTTTCTCTCTCCCGGTATCTCTCGTTCGCTCGTTCGTTGAATCGGGTAACTGTTATGATTTCTTGAGGGTTGACTCTTCCAACCACCAGTACATTTTTATTATTTATTATTATTATTATTTTCTTTTATTACATTTATAGTCTTTTTGGGTTCATCATAGTTTTTCAAGCTTTCAATTTTACATCCATTGAGATTTTCCAACTTCTTTAGGAAAAGTTATTAAGTGTACGTCAAGACAATGATTCGAATGCGACCAAAATTGTTGTGAATCACGCTGTGACCGGTCCGGACCGTATTAACGTGTAGGCATTCCAATTCCCAAAAAAAATTAGTTATTTTTCATACATAATTTTTCAGAAGCTGGCCATCCATAGGCGCCTCCAGGACATATCGTACAATAGTTGGGTGGAAAGGATGAGGTAGACAGTCAACTAAAGGATGGCCTCAGGCCACACAAAAAAAAGGACAATGACATACATGCGACACAGTTTTCATATATTCACAAATCTAGCACCAAAACTCTCATATTTACGTACATAAAACTATAATCTTTCATATCACAAGAAATATCACTAGCATCGACATTTTTTAAAACTAAAATACATCGCTTTATAAATAGATTTTTAAACACGATATGTTATAACTTTAGATATGTAAAGTTCGCAATTAAAAAAAGGTTGATGAAGAACGCCTCTAGCATTTTTTGAAACTTTAAACCATGATCAACAAAATAAATTACTCGAATTCAACGTCTTAAAAAAAATAATTCAAAATTCAACCGTCAGGGCATAAGCAACATGTCCGATCACTGCCTCCTACAGATGAAGAAATTAAAGAGAGAAGAACGGTAAGTCCGGCCAAAAAACATATTCGTGGCTTTGAGAGAGAGAGAGAGATGCATACATACTTATTGCAGGGCACTAGAATAGAAAGCATATACAGCAAAATACCAGTTTAACCTTTGGAGAAAAATATGCTGCAGGGGATGCATAAATCCACAGCAGTATAATGTACAAAACATTTCAGTTGCTTCTAAAATGGTTAAAAATATATATATACAACACAGCAATCAACTTCATCACATTGTTCTCACTTGGACCTGGAAATTCCCTCTAATATCGCATGCCCCCCAAAATTTTAGCAATGAACCAGAATAAAAACAGAAAGCAACCCCGAGATATAAATGCTGAAAAACTCGTGCTTTCAAGGTCATATGACAAAAAGTACTGATCAGCTCATCCCAGGCTGGATCAAGGGAAAAAATGCCCAGTTATTCTTAGTAGTATTTTCCATCCCGAATTTTTTCTCATTTGCCCACCAGTCTGATTCCACTCTCTCCGAATTGCTGAATTTGAATTCTTTAACGGCTAACAGAGCAGAGCTCGGGGAGTCATTGGAGGTCCCAACAAAGGAAATGTCATCATGAATGCCATCAGCTTCGTCCTGCTCCCTACCAACTGAGGTTTTGCTCACAGGAACTGGAAATTCCAATGCAGCTTCAGAAGAGAGAATTGGTTTTCTGTCCAGACATCGTGTCACCTCTTCCGCAGTTAGCTCAAACGACACTCTATGAGCCAAAGCAGGCTCATTTCCCTGGCCATTACTGGTTGTATCCATAGTTGGGTTGAGCGTTGTGTTCTGTCCATTAAAAAGAGAGTGGCTGTTCCTAGAGGCACGGCGGGTAACCAGCTCATGGAAATCTGTTCTGTCCATGTGTTTGGGAAACGAACCCGTTCGGGAAGAATGGAACTCGCGATCAGGAAAAGGAGATGAAGTGCCTGAAGGAAGGGTGCTCGGCGATATAAGATGGTAAGAATTGAGCTCTTGTGAAACGTTTTTCTTGGAGTTGGAATAAACTGAGGTCAAAAGTTTTGCGAATGGAACTTCGGGAGAAGAGGGAGTGGTAAATTGAACGGATTCAGGGGGTGGAGTGAAGGGTGCGGTAGATGGTTCTGTGGTGAAAGTTGAGAAAACTGGAGGTGAGACTAACTGAGTTTCATTGGCATAGGGTCCAATGGCAAAGATAGAAGGACGGCCACCAGGGGAGTAGATGTCAGCAGAAAGAGCAGAGAGAGTTATTCCACCAGCTGGTGATAGAGTGGCGGATGGAGGTCCAGACTGCAGGAAAGAAACAGGAGAAGAAGGGGGTGCGATGAATGGCCTGACAAGGGATGGTGGGTGGCTGGTGATTTCCGGTGGAGGAGCAGTAACCTGTTGTGGTGGTGGTGTGGGAACGAGGACTGCATGGCTGATGCGTCTGCCGTGATGATGGGATCCAAAGCACCAGTATAGCTTGAAATAGGAACTCCATCTTCTCCTCTGCAAGAAAAAAATAAATATTAAGCTTGCTTGATTATGATTCGATATATACAGCAAATATGTCACTATTTTGAGTATAATTGTGTAAATTCAAGTAAAAAGTTAAAATTCTTAATAAGTCGTAGATGTAGGCAAACTTCAGGAGTGCTTTCTAAGGCCGCAACATAGAATAGAAAATTTAAAAGCGATGCAGTGAAAATGTTCGCTTTTAGTTATCGATGGTTTGTTTCAGAATTGGTGAATTGGTACACTTATAATTGGTTGTTTTATTTAATGAATTTATTATTTATTTGTTCTAATTATTAATGGTAATATGTTATCCATCATTTTGTATATGCTAATCATTATTTTAATTTTAGTAGAATAATTTTTTTAATAAAAAAATAATAGGTTTAGGTTATAATTCAGGTAGCATCCTCCCTTTTTTTAACCATAAAGTTTCTTCATGCTTTCTTTCTCCGCCTCTTACCCTCTTAGAAGTGTAAAAATATTACCTGAGAACGAGCTAGTTGCAAATAGGTGCAGATCGATGATATTGGGGATAACATACCTGATATTTGCTCCTTCGAAGCATTCATCAGTCCAATTTATAGATAACCTCTTATCTCCCTGTTTGTTCATCTAAAGTGAATTCTTACCTTCTTGGCAATCAAAATATCAAAAGTTCGCCATGATTTATGTTTATACAATCATGTTCATCATCAGTTTCCTCAAAGCAAGTTTTTATTATTGTTTCAGTTGTTTCCGTAGATTTCTTAGAAATTTGCACTCCTTATATTTCATTTATATATTTTCTTCACTGGTTCCAGAATTTTCTTCTCTTCCATAACTTCTTCCCTCAGCCTATGAGCCAAAAAAATAAGCGCTCCAAGTAATCCAAGAAAAGACCCGCTAATGCAGGAAGAAAAATATCAGCTGCTTTGTAACACTCTTATTTAACCTTCCTGGCCTAAGAACCAACCAGAAAAAGGAGATAAAAATCAAAAGTTTAAGAATCCATCAAAATACATCCAATGTCCCAAAGTTCTAGGTTGACAATGGATCCATCAACACTTACATTAAGATGTGATTAATAAGTGTCTTTCTGTAAGTGAAGAAAATACAATTGCTTTTGATAAAAAGCTTGTTGAAGAAGAAATTGTTCATGTTAAAAAACATTAATTTTAGTCACATTTCTGCCATGGTCGTTTCCCTCAAGTCCTCATCTATCAAATAAATGAATCACTGAGATAGCTTTTTCATTCATCTATGTCTTGCCTTTTTCATATATATACCAAATTGCATACTCTTAAGATTCTCTTCCTCGCTCATAGCCTTTATTGTACCTTGAGAGATTTTGCCTCAACAACAATTAAAAGACCAAAAGTGCAGTTCTTCAAGGATAGCAATGAAAATTTGGAAATTTGACACTGCATAAACACTAGTCTGCAACCCAATTTAAGAAAAAGGACAACAGTTGATTCATTAAAATTTTGATGTAGCAAAAATAATCTTTAGTTGCGGATGGTTTGCACAAGTTGGCTGAGTTGCCTCTGCTCACAGTAACAACCACCACCGATTTAAGTAGTACACTACCAGGTCAAATAAAAGCTACTTCACTAATGGGGTAAGGGGATTAGGTAAAATTTTAAATACAAGATATTAAAATCATATGCCACAAATTCATATTGAAGCATAAACCAAACAACATTCTTGAAATAAAATTTTTTAAAACCAAACCAAAAGTGTATTGATGGAAGGAAAGGCTCAAAGTTCGATCATGAAGATTTATATCTTATTAAAACTATTTAAATGCCGTATTCTTATTAAAACTATTTAAATGATGTCGCATTTTCATTCTTGATGATAAAAAAGTGATGATATGTATCTCTCATATGCATCCTAAAATAAATGCATATACATAAAATAATTCAAAAAATATTACATTCCACCCAATCTATTGCAAATTCAAACCATATTGGTTCAATCGCTCCCAATTTTCATGAGTTTATCCTAATTTTTTAATTGGACAAAACTAATTTGAGGGCCACTTCGAGGTTTGTCTGATTTAACTGCCCACTCTAGTTCAATTTTCAGAACCACACAAGTTAATTAAAGTCGGGCCTTTTCCTTTTAAATATTTAAATAAATATACCAATACAAAATTCTAATATTCTCCATTCATTCTTTAAACATAAAAAAAGTCGGATTATTAAAGATAGCTAGAAAAAAAGTCAATAATTGGCGATTAAATCACATGTGCTAAGAAAATCATGAGTTTATTATTTAGTTTTAAGTCAATCCCACTACAATTCAAGATGCTAAATTTATAGAGTATGCATTTCAACACCACATGAGAGAGAGAGGGAAGGAGGGAGGGAGAGAGAATGACATGAAAGAAAGCTAATATAATATTAATTTAATACTAGCCGATGATGGTGATTTCTTTTTTGAATTTCATGTTTCTATTTAATTGAACCTAAAGCAAAAGAAAGGTTTAAACCGTACAAAATCATGAAGACAAAGTTCAAAATGCTGTAAATTTTAGGATGGAATTTGGGAGTTATAGCTCCTTCGGATTCAAGCTTGAGGTAAGCGTCAAGAAATGATTCTCTCAAGAATATTGAAATCACATAAAAGAAAGAATTCGCTAGACAAGGAAGATCCGGCAGTCATACAAATTATAATCCTACGAGTTTGGTGTTGGAATTCCTGTGAGTGTTGAGACTATCTATCAGACAGTGCATCAACTTGTCCATGGAAAGCAACCCAAAATATATTCACAATGGCTTTGGTTTCATAAATGCATGGACTATCGTGAATAGGTCAAAAATGTTTAAAGAGGTCAGGGACTGTTGTCCCTCAATTTTATGCAGGCTCTAGTTCACCTATGGTGAAACAACAAATATTTGCATGAAACATGATCGCCAACTCTCCTCAATATATGTCTGGCAAGTGACCCTCTCTACCCAGTCATTGGCTGGCTTAAGTTAAGTGTGACCGACTTCATGGCCATTAGACACTGGCACTTTCATCAAAGACACTACGAAGGTAGTGAAAGCCTTAAAATATTTAGACGATTGGCCCTGAATATGGTGTCTACCTCAATGTCTCAAAGACCAAAATCTTTTAGCCAATTGAGGATCCTCAATGCTTTGGTGAATCTAGACTAATTCAAAATTCTTGGTGGTCTTATTTTTGGCGATCAATCATTTTGTATGAGCTCTGGCACATCTGGGTAAGTAAGGCTCTTGCTTTGACGGATCTTCTTGAGTTGCTCAAAGGTCCTTACGATGAGCTCTTATTACGCTGAGCTTGCGTCGGTAGGCCCAGGATGGTCTTCACTCTTTGCACAATGATGTACATGCTTTTGACTATGTCCCATCCTCGATGCACTTTAAGGCACTCCAAAATCACATCTTCCATCAAATGAGCAATATTCATACTAATGCCTCTTTTAAAATAACATTATATGGCCTCAAGCTTGCCTTACTTTCACTTCTCACGCCATATAAATTCACCTTCCACTAATCCCAAAACTAAAATCTTTTTTTTGGAATACACATACTTTCCCGAGGTGGTAAAAATTTAGATGCATCTAAACTCACTCTTCATTATCAAGCTATCTTGTCGTCTTGTAGAGCCAATCATGCCCAAGATTTTCTGCTGTTCATGCCAGTTCAATATTTTGGCTCGTCAATTGCCCTTGTTGAGCATTAGGATAGTCTCAAGTATAAAATAATGTCCACTTGTAAATAATAAGAAGCCTTGCCCCTTTGGTCATACTAATTTGTTGAATATTTTAGGTGGTCACACAAAATTGTAGTTCCAGACCCAATTACAGGTTTAGACATTATGTTATTCAAAATGTTTTGCTCAATATGGTTGACTGTTGAAATCTCGGCCATGAAGGAAGCCTTATTGCATTATTGAATGAGTACCGTAACAGTCTTCATGCCCATTGTCCGACAAATGACTTGCATATTATTGGTCATAAGATAAAGAAGTTTGCTTTGACCTCATTGTATTCCCCGTGATTTGAATCCTCGAAAAACACTTCAATATTGGACAAGCTGTCGTCAACGTTCAACAACAACAACAACAACAACAAAGCCTTAATCCCACTACGTGGGGTCGGCTACATGAATCCTTTTTCTCCATTGCGTCCTATTTAGTGTCATATTTTCATTTAGTTCTAGTAAATTAAGATCATTTTTAATACAATAAGCCCAAGTCTTCCTAGGTCTACCTCTGCCTTTCTTAACACAAGTCGAATTTAAAACATCTACTCTCCTAATCGGATCATCTAATGGTCGACGTTTAATATGACCAAACCATCTAAGACGACTTTCTCTAATTTTGTCTGTCACAGGAGCTACACCAACCCTATCACGAATATATTCATTCCGCATTTTGTCTCTAAGTGTAAAGCCACTCATCCACCTAATCATTCTCATCCCGGCAACACTTAACTTATTATTATGCTTCTCTTTTAAAGGCCAACATTCAACGCCATAGAGCATTGCAGGTCTCACCACCATCTTATAAAATTTTCCTTTCAGTCTTAGCGTTACTTTTCTATCACACAAAAGGCCCGAAGCATTCCTCCACTTCAACCAACCAACTTGAATTCTACTATTAACATCCCCA
>NW_018165157.1:143440-144631 GCF_001263595.1 Phalaenopsis equestris
ATCGCGATTCTCGTGCGGCCTCGCGTTTCCCTTGCCCGTAACCCTTGTGGGGCCCGTGGGAGTTGTGCATTCGCTCGGGCGATGAGGGCGAGACAAAAGAAAGGTTGAGAATGCCGAAAAATGGAGCCGCCCGCGGCCGTTGTCGCGATTCTCCTACGGCCTCCCATTTCCCCGGCCGATAACCGTTGTGGGGCCAAGGCGAGATGTAGGGCCAAGGGGAGATGTAGGCCCGCGGGAGTCATCACGATTCTCGTCCCGCCTCGCATTTTCCCCGCCGATAACCCTTGCGGGGCCCGCGGCAGATGCCGATTTGCTGGGCGGAGCGGGCGGAACAAAAAAAGAATTGAAATGTTGCAAAATGGAGGGGTGCAACACGAGGACTTCCCAGGAGGTCACCCATCCTAGTACTACTCTCGCCCAAGCACGCTTAACTGCGGAGTTCTGATGGTATCCGGTGCACGCTTAAGCTGTCGTCAACGTTGTCGCTCAAAAATCCATCACACACAAAACCTCTTGTAAAGACAGCAATCATAGGATAGCCTCCTTAGCATTCAACACTTTTGGCTGCTCAGTTCCTGAGGTTATTGTATTTCTCCATGTTTAGGTTATTTTGAAATCCAACTTGCCGTTGTCATCCAAGACACCTTGAAGTTATGTTTTCTATCATATAGGCTTTGTTATTCAAAAGGCCCTCCCTACGTAGTTATCCTATACACTTCACTACTTTGAATATTAACTTTTGAACTATTATTGCATACAAAGCAAAACGCAAACTAGTAGAATAATCCTAATGCTTATATTCCGCTGCACTAAAATGATAGAGCGAGGCTAAACATTAAAGGAGAATTGCTCCAATGGAAACAACAAACGACAAGACATATGCACAATGCATGCATTGTAGCTACCACATAAAAGCAGAAAGGCTAGAATTCATTTGAAATTATTGAAGCACCTTTATATCACGATACTTTTAAAATAAGTAATGAATAATAAATAACCTTAAAAGAAATGGTCCAAGATTTAAAAGATAAAAATCCAGAAAACCAACAATATCAAAGCAAGCTTCCCAGCTCATTTGAATTAGTCCAAAATTCCAATGAAAGAACCAAACAAATAACTTTCACAACACTAGACTCCTCCCTAGCTTTTAAAATATGTTTTTCACTAAAATATATAAGTTGTCCCCCCCCC
>NW_018165157.1:144658-145665 GCF_001263595.1 Phalaenopsis equestris
ATGTTTTCCTAAAAAAAAATAAGTCTCTCCCCCCCCCCCCCCTCCTCTCTCAAACAATAAAAAAAAAATGTAGTTAATTTGTACCTCCACTAGGAAAAAATTCTATCCTTGGTATTTGCACTATTCAGATTGTTTTACCTCTACATGTATATGTACTGTTAAGTGTGGATTTTAAGTTTCGATTTATGGCTGCATAAAAACTACTATTACGCTTTTTTTTAATCTGCATAGATTTGAAAGCTACATTTTCTGAAAACTAGTGATATCTTAAGTGAGAGGCCAGTTAGCAGCACAGATCGTACCCAACTTTTCTGCAATTAAAAAATAATTGCAGATGCTTAGGGTACTAAAATATCATCTGAGAACAGAAAACTACAAACTATTGTTTGAAGCAGAAAATGGGCTCAACAAGTTCTCTCTGAAAAATAAGATTATTGTGAGAAAATATAACCTAATCTTCTAGAGAGATCAAATATGTAAAATGTATAAAAGATAATTTAAATTCAAAGACAAATTTAATCAAGATTTCAAGAAATAAGAAGAATGTAAAAAAATAAAAGTTTAATTTAGATCAGACACTTGATCAACTTTCAGCAAAAGTCACATCATGGAGATGAATGATGACCAAGATAGTTGTCAATTCTTAAAACAAAAATATTTTGAAAAAATTACATGAATCACTTCCATTAAATTAGAAATAAGAAGAGTCGGCAGAAAAATACTATTGAAATTGAAGCTTATATAATACAAGAGCTACAAAATATATTTTTAGACGTCTCTTCGAGTCAAATGAAAAATTAAATATATAATTAAATAGCTTAGATCAAGTAAGCAAATAAATCAAATGAAAACACACTAGCCCAGGAGAGAGAAAGAGATAGAACGGTAAGTGTCGGCACTTAAAAGGAGAAGGTTTAAAAGAAAGTTTGGGGGGTTGCCCGTAAGAAACTGTCGATCGCCGGAATCGAAATCCTGTCGCCCGCTTCAGAAGGACGTTTTAATTTACG
>NW_018165157.1:146086-146426 GCF_001263595.1 Phalaenopsis equestris
ATAATGTCTTCAAAGAGGTCAAAAGGATAGGACTTTACAACGAAATCGGACAAAGAGGTGTGAAGGGGGAAAAGCTCAAATCTGGAACATTGTTAAGGAATCCAAATGAAGAGAAACTAGGGGAAGCCACAGATCCTGAGGAGAACCTCAGTGACTTTCCAGTCTATCATATGATTTGGCTCCAATTTTGAAAAGAAATTATTAAAGTGTTTCATCCTGCCATTTTTATTTAATTAGGGCTTATATTTGCGTGACAGGGTCACAGAAATTGCCTAAAAAATATGAGGGTTTACGTCATATCGGACGACAACCTCGGAACCTAGAACGAGGTAGGGCTTTC
>NW_018165157.1:147296-147775 GCF_001263595.1 Phalaenopsis equestris
CATACACACAACTTCTTAGGCATGCAAAGAAGAGTTATCCATTTTGTTTCGTGGAGAAGTATATTTTGTTTGCAAATAATTTATCAAAACTTATCTTTTCTTTTATTTTGGTTGTCCACGAGTCGATTACGCTACCGGGCATAGGACTGCCAACAACCTGAGGAGGTTCGAGCCGACTACCGCTAGACTTATGTCGGTGAAGGATACCATATCCTATTGTTCATCAAATGCCTAAATTTTGATGTTATAGGATAGGGTATCTTTCTGCTCCATCTTCGGTGTGTCTTTATCTTCAACACCGTACGCCTCAAAACGACTACTTGCGACCTTGTTTGATGGTTTCACGTATAGCAAAAGGCTATACGTGGACACTTATGCATCGGACATAAGCATCGAAAACCGAACCAAGAAGCAAGGAAATAAAAGAACAAAAATGGGGTGAGAGAGAGGAGACACTGATCCATCTAAAACAACGAAAA
>NW_018165157.1:148814-149541 GCF_001263595.1 Phalaenopsis equestris
AAGAAGCCAAAATTAAGCTCAACGAAAACTCAAAAGCCAAAGTCAGAGCTCAACAATATTAAAACAAGCCCAAGCATTGATATAATCGAGCCATACAACATTAAAGCTCTAGCCATTTTAAGCTCAAGGAACAACCTGCATACTTAAAGGTCCCAAGCATGAAATTACTCCAACAAATATCCGAACAGGAGAGGAACTTCACGGGAAGCCAAACCAAGCCCTCAGAACAAGCCACAACACTTTCTAAATTAAATAGATTTTCTCATAGCATGTATTTCAAACCAAGGAGTGCCACAGGAAGCCAAAATCGAGCCCCCAAACATGCATAAAACAGTAAGATGCAATCCCTAGTTTAAACACATAACCAAATCGAACTCCTAAAACATGCTCATAATCCTACCATTCACATGCTTTTAAAGTGAATGCTTCGAAATATATGAAAGTAAAAAAAAAAGAATTAGCATGCTATATCATCCAACAGGGACAAGCTCGAAGTCTCGGCAGAGGGAAAATCGAAATGCAACGAGACACCACAAAAAGGGGGGGAAGGAGAGTACCTCAAGAGTGCCAAAGTAAAGTCCTGCAACACAAGAGTTCACTCCAAAGAAGTGCTCTCACAGAAATTCCCCTTTCCAATCTCCCCACAGTCAAAATTCTCACTCCCCTCTTAGAAAGATCTTTTCTCAACAACCTCAAAAAAAACAAATGAAACTATCCTTATAGGCAG
>NW_018165157.1:149794-159001 GCF_001263595.1 Phalaenopsis equestris
TGGTCCTTAGCCCTTACAACTAGAAGTTGAGTGCTCGGAACCACTCATGCGAGTTCTTCACAAAAATGAGTCAAGAAGTGGCTTGAAGTTCTACGGGAGGTGGGCTCCATTGCTAGTCCGCTAGGATTGTCAATAAGAACTCCTAAAGCTAGATCCTAGGTTCTAAGAGTAGGAGACTAAGACCTCACCAAAAATGAGGTCAACAGACACGCGAACGGGAGAGTCGCGGGAGACAGAGCTCGAGCGCAGGGGAGTGTTAGGGATTAAAGAGGAAAGGGGAAAGGGTAAAGGGGTTAATTAATATATATATAAATATACATATATAAATATATATATATATATATATATTAAAACACAATTTACTCGCGCGCGACGACGCAACAAAATGGGTGTCCTCCCCGGGCAAAATCGACGTTCCGGACGCGTTGGCGCAGTCCGTTTCGTCATCCGGGGTTGCTTGGACGACGTCGTCGACAATCGGGTCAAAAACGCTTCAGAATTCAAATTTCACAAAATTTCGACCCGCGATCGATCGTTTCAAAAGGTTAACTCGAGCATTCGACAAGTAACAGTGCAAACGAAGCGAATCGTAGCGATCGGACGCGTCGACTCCGAATTGCGAAACTTGTGCGCGCGGGAGTGCGAATTGTGCAGAAGACCACCCTAAGGCTCGGAAAGGTCGTATAGTATAGGAATCCCTTTTGGGTTTCCTCATGTCGGTTTCATCCTTCTAAGTGCTAGAAGTCGATACCACACGCGCGAAACCCCAGAAGGGGATAGAAGTGGGTTGAATTTTTAAAATGAGGTGGGTCCCATTTCTAAGGTTCTAAGATAGTCGAAGGGAGATCCCCAAGGCTAGATCCTAAACCCTAAGAGGATGACTAGACCTCACTACAAATGAGACTAGACCTCACTAAAAATGAGGTCAACAGTAAGATTTACTGGAAAATAATCTGGACAGTGTAATCATGGCTTAGGAAGGAGAAATTATGATGATGGCATGTAATAACCAATTCTTTAGGGAAATTTGATAAAACTTTTGGTGACTTAAAATATACCTCAATTTTCACGCCCCTAAGATTTCAACTAAATCAATTTTATAAAATTCGACGCATAGAATCAAGCAATTAAATATAGAAAACTACATATTAATTTTGAATGGTTTGGGAGATATCAAATATTAACGTTATAAGTTTAATTAATTTAATTAAAACCTAATTAATCTTTAATCCCTCCTTAATCTCCCTCATGTTTACCGTAGTTCACTGACTTATGCCCCTTTTAATTCATTTGATTGGTTGATGAGGGCAAGCGAGCTTCGTAGTCATCCCCTCTCTTTATTTCCTCTCTCGCAATCCCTCTCCCTATGCGAAGGAGTTCGTTCGATTCCTTTAGCAAGGTTGTATCACTTGCTGCAGGCAAGGGGCGAACATCCGTAGGTTGCAACCGAACCGAGCGTTCCCCTAGGTGCCACAACTCACAATTTGAGATTTCGGGGGGAAATCTAAGGGTACAAATTCCTCTCCCTCTCCATTCTAAGCTTTCACTTGTTTCCTCACTCTTCGATTTTGTCTTTTGCCTCATTTTTCATGCATTTTTCGTTTCTGATAGCCTTCGAAGACGTTCTTGTGGTGAAAGTGTCGAATGTGATTTGCAAGCACCGTAAGGTATTTGATACAAATTCAACAAAAGAAAGAGGAGTTTGAGAAGATATGCAGAAGAAAGAAGAAGATTTGACCGCTTTGGAGAAGAGCTCGTTGTCGAGAAGACTGTTTAAAGTATAATTTAGCGGTTAAATTACTTTATGAGGCAAGATATCTTTAAATCAGAAGTTAATTGCGGATTTCAGGTTATTTGTCTGGGACGGCAGGCTTGAGGTGAGAGTGTGGAAGCGACTTTGTAAATTCAGGTAAAGAAATTTTATGGTAATTTATAGAGATTAATTTGATTAACAAATATTAATTGAGACTTAAAATTTTTATATTATGTTTTATAGGTTATTACCCTCAACGTAAAAGTCACCGCAACCTTTTACTAACTATCGAAGATTAAAGCTTTAGTGTAGCAACTGAGGTGAGTAATTGCATTTCTAAATTTTCTTAATCTTCTTTATTTTAGATTGTATGTTTGACTTCATATATGTCCTAGTTTAATTAGATCTTTCATATTATTAGATGAGAGAGATATGCATGAAAGCTATGCAAGAGATGAATGATATTTAAATAAACATTATAAAGATAGACATGTAAGAAATATAAGCATGATAAAAGTAAGAGATACGTATGAGAAAGATATAAGTAAGAAAAAAGTATTAGATGAATGATATTTACATATACATCACATGTCATAAAGATATCTAAAATAGATATGTATGAAAGATATGCATGATATAAGTAAAAGATATGTATGAAATAGATATAAGAGATGCATAAGATGGATATATGAATGATATAAAAAATATGCATGATAAATAATTACACAATAGAGAATTATGCATGCTAGTAGATTGTATAGAAATGTTTTAGAATAATGTATGCTATAAAGAATGAAATATATTATATTTGAATGCTTGTATGTGAGTGTTTAGAGAAAGATTTCAACCCCTAATGGTACAGTCAGACAACATTAGTGTATCCACGCCTGTAGAATTTTCTATCACTCTAAACAATTGTGCTGATTAGATCACTAACCGCTGTACCGATGGAATAATATCAGTTAAGGCCGAGTAGACCAGAGCTTAGCTCCCCAGACAATTGTGATGTTTACGTTGCTAACCGTTGTGCCGACGAGATAATATCAGTTAGAGGCAGATAAAGGTCTTTCCACCTTAGGCAATTGCGATGTGTAGATCGCTAACTGCTTGCGGATAAAAGCCGACTGAGCAATATCGATCAAGGTTGCGTTAAGTTGTTGACAGTGATATTCATAGAAACAAAAATGCATATAAAAGATATAAAATAAAAACAAAGTTAAAATAAATGCATATAAAAGATTAGTGTACGTTTATTTAGAAAAAAATTATTAATACATGCATTAGTATAAATCAGATTGCTTATAGCATTATGAAAGACTTTTATATTATAAGATTTATTATAAACTAACATACATATTGTATTTTTTTCCTTGGATCACTATAGTTTAGAAGTATAGTTACTCATGAGTTATCTTTAGCTAAGTCATTATGTTACTTCAATATTATATTTATGTTTAAAACATTTGAACAAGATGAACCAAAAAAGATCAAATGTATATAGAAAACGAGAACAACAACTGGAAATGTACAAATTTCTATTTGTTAATTTCAATTGCTTTATTTAGTGGCTCTTTTATGTATTATTTAAATAGTAAATATTAATGATAGAATTAGAATGGCAGTGAACTGATTTCCAACGTTCGACCGTCTGTTCCCTTCTTGCTTAATTCCAAGACTCGGGTCGGGTCGTGACAAAAGTGGTATCAGAGCAGATATTTAGATTAAATAACATGAATTTTAATAAAAGGGCCAATAACATAATTGGGTTAAGTAATAAATATTATAAATTAAAAATTTTAATTGAGTCTACTAGAATTATATAATTCTCTTTCATAATTATGGATGATCAAGAGAAAGAGATTAGATATGAGAATGTAGAATCTATTATACCCCATAATGTCACAGTCAGTGTTTGTGCTTTCTTTGATATAATGAATGTTGTGACACGGTTCATTAAGAATTCTCAATCTCAAGCTAATACCAATGGAGGAGCCCTAATGGATAAATACTTGAAGCTTTTTCAAGATATGAGATCACCTTTGTTTTCTGGAGCAGGAGGGTCAATGAAGGTAGAAAATTGGTTATTGAGAGTGGAAAAATCATAGATGGCATGTATTGTCCATCGGAGAGAAGAGTTACCCTAACTACTATTGTTTTTGAGGGGGAAGTTAAAAGATGGTGGTAAGGTCAGATGCAAGAGGAGCTCGGAGGTAGAACCAGCCACTTGGTGCAGCGAGACGAATTTGTGAAAACCTTCATAAATTGGCTTGTGCCATTGTCAGCGAGAAGATAAATGCAAGATAAATTCATAAGGTTGGTGCAAGAAGATCAACCAGTTTTGCAATATGAAACAAAATTTACTATGTTGTCAAGGTACGCACCCCAGTTAATTCCTAATATAGAGATGAATGTCATAGATTTCTTTCTGGACTGAAAGATTCAATAAGGCAGGCACTAGTGTCACTTGGGATTGATGACTATTCAATACTAGTGAAGAGAGCTAGGCAAGTGAAGATTGATTTCCAGCAAACTCAGAAGAATAGAGAAATGCACAAGAGAAAAAGTTCAGAAGAAGTGACATCAACAGTTCATTCAGCAGAAGAGTCTAGTGGGAAGAAGATGAAATCTTGCATTAGTGGAGTTGTTAGCCAGGCTGGTAGTAGCACTATTCAACTTGTTTAAGTGTGGAAAGCAATATCGGTGTGAACGTTTATTTAGTACGAAGGTGTGTTATTTATGCAGACAGCCTAAACATCATAAAAGAAATTGCTATAATGCTGTTCATAGATCCATATCAAATGCTCACACAGGAAGAAATCCTGTTCAGAAGAATTTTAAGGATGGATCAACATCTAAAAGTGGTCAGCAGAAGATAGCAAAAGCGGATATTATGGCATAAAGAGCAACCAAGATAAAAAATTCGTCCAAATGTTTATTCCCCAACCCATCAGGAACCAGAAGAACATATCGCCCCTAATGCTGATGCATAAAGTTTGATATGTTTTAGTTATCACTTGATAATAAACAATTTTTTGTAATCACATTTGTTTCATCTTCATAGTTGTTGTGGAGTTCATGAATTTCGAGAACGAAATTTATGAAGAGGGGAGATTATAATAACTATTTTTTTTAGAAATCCAATAAAATTTTTGGTAACTTAAAATTTAGCTCAGTTTTTGCAACCATCAGATTTCAACCGAATCAATTTTATAAAATTCTACGTGCCAAATCGAGCAATGCAATATAAAAAACTATATATTAATTTTGAATCGTTTGGGAGATATAAAATGATGAAATTATAAGCTTAATTGATTTAATTAAAACCTAATTAATCCTTCATCCCTCCTTAATATCATGTTGTTTATTGTAGCCCACCGACTTGTGCCCCCTTTTAATTCATTCGATCGGTCAATTAGGGCAAGCAAGCTTCGCATTCTTCCCCTCTCCCTATTTCCGCTCTCCCGATCCCACTTCCTATGAGAAAAAGTTCGCTCGACCCCCTGTAGCAAGGCTGCAACCCTTGTTACAGTGCAAGGAGTGAACAACCTCAAGTTGCAGGCGAATCGAGCCGCCCCCTATGTGCCAAGGCTCGCAATTTGAGGTTTTGGGGTGAGATCTAAGGGTATGAATTCCTATCTCTCGCCATTCTAAGCTTTCATTTCTTTCCTCACTCTTCGGTTTTGACGTTTGCCTCATTTTTCATGTATTTTTGGTTTTCGGTAGCCTTCGGAGGTGCCGATCTTGTGTTAAAAGTGTAATTCAGCAAAAAAGAGGAGTGAGATGATAGGAAGAAGATAGAAGAAAATTTGACCGCTTTTGAGAAGAGCTAGTTGCCAAGAAGGTTGTTTAAGGTATGTTTTAGTGGTTAAATGATTTTATAAGCCAAGATATCTTTAAATCTAAAGCTAATTGCGGATTCTAGGTTATTTTTTCGGGGCGACAGGTTTGAGGTGAGAGTGTGGAAATTCACTGTAAAACGACTTCGTAAATTCAGGTAGAGTAATATTATGATAATTTAAGAAGATTAAATTGATTAACAAAAATTACTTGAGTCTTAAAGTTTAATATTATGTTGTATAGGTTATTTCTCTCAACGTAAAAGTCACAACAACTTTTAGCTAACTATCGAAGATTAAGACTTTAGTGTGACAACTGAGGTGAGTAATTGTATTTTTAAATTTTAATAATCTTTTTTATTTCAGATTGTATGTTTAACCTCATATATGCCCTAGTTTAATCGAATCCTTCATATTATTATATAAGAAAAATATGTATGATAAGCATAATAGGAAAAAACGTACATGCATGAAAGATATGAATAAGATGAATGATACTTACATAGACATTATATGTAAGATAAACATATAAGATAGGCATACAGGAAATATATGCATGATATAAGTAAGAAATATTAATGAGATAGACATAAGTAAGAGATATGCATAAGATGAATGATATTTAGACATTATATGTAAAGTAGACATGTAGGAAAGATATGCATGATATAAGTAAAAACTAAGCATGAGATATACATAAATAAAAATATGGATGAAATAGATATATGTGAATGAGATAAATATATGAATGATATTAAAGATATGTATGATGAATAATTACATAACAGAGAAGTATGCGTGTTAGTAAATTACATAGAAATATTTTAGAATAATATATATTATAAAGAATGAAATATATTATATATAAATTTGTGTATGTGTATGGTCAGAGGAGGATTTCACCCTCTAATGGTACAGATAGTGGATGCCAGTGAACCCAAGCGCGTAGAGTTTTTCTACCACTCAAACACTTGTGATGATTAAATCACTAATCGATGTGCCAACAGGATAATATCGGCCAAGGGCGAGTAGAACAGAGCTTACCTCCCCAGACAATTGTGATTTTTACATTGAGTGCCGACGAGATAATATCTACCAGGAGCAGATAAGTACTTTTCCACCCAGAAAATTGCGATTTGTAGATCGCTAACCGACGGAAGTCGACGGGGCAAGATCGGTCATGGGTGTGTTAGGTTGCTAACGATGATCCTCATAGAAAACAATGTATGTAAAGAATACAAAGTAAAAGTAAAGTTAAGATAAATGCATATAAAAGATTAGTGAACTAATTTCCATCGTCCGACCATCTGTCCCGTCTTGATTAACTCTAAACTCCGGGCTGGGTCATGACATGACATTTGTTAAATGTAAAATACTATAACCATCCTCGGGGGCATGAGGTGGGCAATAATAGCAAGATAATTATCTTAAGTAAGGCATTTTCTCTGGACAAGAATTATCACATGTACCTATAATAAAACATATTTTTATAATTTATATGAATCTTTGTATCTACTTACGGTTCATAAGTTTTCAACTCTCTTAAATTCTAAGAAAAACCAATTTACATGGAAAAGGTAAGACATTCAGTAATTCCTTGAGAAAATTTGTAATTTCAACATATGAAGACATTGGTGGTGTAGACAAGATTGGAGCAAAGACCTTCAGAAGGAAAAATAACACTGCTTCTTATTTGTGATTGTTGGGATAAAGTTGGTAAAGCTTAGTATTATGTCCTAGTCATCATCACCGGATGAAAGAAAACTTTCATTTCAACCAAGCTAATCAGTTAAGCGGAGATGTACCAATTTTTGGGATAACAAATCCCCATTTCAATTTAGGCCCAGTCTGCGCATGCAAATTCCATTTTGCCTGATTGCATAGAAGTGCAGCACACAAGCAATCTTAAGAGTTTCTACACTACACATATTACTAAGCTTAGATCACTGATTTCACTAGAGAAGTCAAACTGTACAAATTCAATTCAGATTAAAGTTATTCATGCTCATCAAAGATTGGTGAACTATGAATCCTATAAATGATAACTTCGGACATACGGCTTGATCAAAATTTGTCAACCAACAAGATTATTTCATTGTTTTTTTTCTTATAATAAAAAGCATTAAGGTTAAATGAAAGAAGCAAGAAAAAAAAATGAGAACATAACTTAATGAATCATAACCCTGGTCCAGAAAGATAGAGCTCACCTATGTTCAGTACCATATTCTGATAAAAAGAGAGCGTTTCTCAAAAATTTCTTCTAGAAAACCCTAATCTCACTCATTATTTACCATTATCACTAGCTCAAAGTAATTTCAAACACAACATTCTTACTGAACAAAATCCCAGTGATCTGCAACAACAGGTTAGGAGAAAAGGCATCCAATAAATGTATGCTTCTGCAAACAAAAAATTAGCTGAACTAGACTTCAAACCAAATAACAATCTTAAAAGCAAGAAGTAGCGAAGAAGGATTCAAAAAGCCAAACCCAAATGAATTTGTTCGAAAAAGAAGAGGGAAATTCTAAACAACTGTTTTTACCAATAAATACAGACTAATAAGAATTATCGTTTTGGGAAAGAATGTCTTCAAAAGTTAGCAGCAATTTTGTTATATTGGATTAGCTCGAAAGTCAAAATCAGAACTATATCTTATTTTAAATATTCACCTCCGCTAACTCCTATAATAGAAAATAAAAAAGGTTGGGAGGAGATACGCATTTGTTTGAGCGATATAGCCAATTTCTTTTGAGATATGGAAAAATGAAGGGATCAAGAGAGTTAAGAAGCTCTTTTTTAAAAAAAATAAAATAAGTTAAGAAGCTCTTTGAGGAGCATTTAGACTGAAATAATTTGATATGATTTAGATATTTTTGTTTATTACCCATCTTGTTTAGTAATCTCAGTGCTTAAACTTTATATTATTAATTCTTGCTTTGTGTATTTTTTTGGCAGGCACTTTTTAATAGAAGAATTGAATTTTCTTAAAATTTGGTATGTGATGTTGATGTAAAACACAATGACAATAAAAATGAGATCAAGAAGTTGGATAGCTCAATGAATTTAGCTTTGTAGAACCAAGATACAAGGCATCCTATCTGAATAGCGATTAGAAAAATACTCAATAGGCATTCTAGGATCCCTAAAAATATGAGTGGTGAAGAAAAGAAAGATGGATGAAAAGCTAGACTGGTGATACACTTATGTTTGCCAAATGAGAACTTGGTGGAAGGCTCGGAGGAAAGACAACATAGGGATCATAGCTAAAATTGGAGCAATTTTGAATAACCAAAAACTCCCTCTTTCACCGACGTAAAATATTACTTATGTCAAATATGATAAATCATGGTGTCTTTTTTTTTTATTCTTAATCTTTGTGTTATTAGTTCGAGCATTCAATTTATTCATATGAGGTAGGCACCTAAAAATAAAAAAGTATAGCTTATTGTCAAATAAAATGACACTGAAAAATGAGTTCGAAAAGTCTATTTAAATAGTTTATGCTTGGAGAACAAAGATGTAGCTATAATCTAACAAGGGCTAACGAAATCACTCACTAAGCATTCTAGGATCCCTTATTATATGAATAGAACATGGCAATGGATAAAAACACTCTTT
>NW_018165157.1:159029-169263 GCF_001263595.1 Phalaenopsis equestris
TAAATACACTCTTTCAATGATCCGCTTATCTTTAGTAAATGAGGTTTTGCAAGGAAGAACCATGTAGAGGCTATGGTACAAGTTGAAGTATTATACATGATTATTTAAAACCACTCCAACAAATGTTAATAGAATAATAAATTGTACCTTTTACATATGCAAAAAGTAAAGTATGCCCGTTAAGTTATATTCTAATGAGATTAATTTCATTATTAATAAATTTGAAGATAATGGTACGATGATTGATGATGATGAACATGCTTTGTTACACTAATGCTAAATACCACTCTTTTATAAGCATTTTAATGACTTATGTTATATATAAATAAAGTTATTTTAGAAGTACTTAAGATCAATTTCTACCTAAATATGTGGTTGTCGGGCTCAAGAGTGCATGAGATAAAAAGTGGATAAGAGATAGTTGGTTAGAGGAAGAACTTTTGACAAAAATTTGGCCCTTGTTGTAGAAGTCTCATCACAATTGAACATGCTTATGTTGCAAAATAAATGACAAGTGAAAATTGTTACTCTTTAAAGAGGAAGGATCAAAATGTCGATAATAAACTTGAAGACAAGTTAGCAAATGAAAATATTTTTGCAAGCTCAAGTACATATCTAAATTATGACAATCTGTTAGTTAATAGAATAATATGCAACAATCAAAGAATTCTAGATTCAATTTATTTGTATCATATATACCTTCATAATAAATTATTTTCAACTTAAGAGCCATCTAATAATTTTTATAAAAAAAAAGTGGACCTAATTCAAACATAGAAAACAAAAAAAGAATAGAAAATGGAAAAGGATCAATGTACAAAATACAAGCACTTTTATAAAGACTCACCTGACCCTAAAAAGGATTTCACTATGGCTCAATCATAAAGAATTACAACCATAATTCCCCTAATTCAATATAAGAACATCACTCATCTTTATAAGAAAAAATCTAACACAGACAAAAATAGTGAAATCCATTATTAATGAAAAAATCTGCAAATATTGAATACCCTGAACCACCGAGAGCAGGGCTGCCAACCCCCCTTCCAATCCCCACAACGATCACAAATCTAGCGTATTTTCTTAAGTCGAAAATTAGATTACACAACTTTAAAGTGATTGTAATGATTATATTGGGAGTAATGAGGCGTTCAATACGATCAATATTAGCATAATGCAGTTGAATACATAATGATATCACTAAAATAGTTATAAGCATTAGGTATAACCATATACAATATAATTTTATATCTTTTAGTGCTTTCACTGGATGATATGCGGGTGTTCAAGAGATGGTAATATTCATAAAGCTTGCAAAGGTGCATGAAACATCATTTATGTTCGAGTACAATGATTTTGGAAAGCAAAAATATTTGACTAATTAAGAAGGCTGCATATAAGGTCAAAGATTATCGCAAAAAGATCAGGTACATTGATTCTTTACATAGTTAATCCTAGTCTTACCTCATATAATTCCAACATTTACAATGAGACATCCACTTCATGGGTATAAATTAAATTCAATGGCAAATGTAGTTTCAATATATGTGAATCAATCTCGGTGTGTAATCATGCTTCAAAGGTTTCTCACATGCTAAGTTGAAGATCACTTGAGCTATAAGTGGTTGCAAAAGCTCAACCCTTCAAGACAATAAGAGATTGAGGAGCTGAGTTTAGAAAGAAAACACACAAGAAATCCAAGATATATTGTCACAATAGTGAATTAAGGAGAAGACTAATTAGAATGTTGTCATAGTTATTTTGATAAAATAAACACAAAATACAAAACAAGTGAGTTTATGGATACAAACAAATTAATTGGAATTATCTTCTTAAGTTGAAATGTTTGCTTAAAATTTTTTATTTTGTATTAGCTCCAACTCAAACTTTGAACCTATTTTATTTTGAATTTCAACCTTTTTAAACCTTTATAATAGAAGATGCAAGAGTTGTAAGTCAATTATGCAAATAAATTTGATTATAAAAGGTATTAAAACAGAGAAAAAGCCTCTTTAAAAAGCATTCCCATGGAGATGTTTTAATATTATTTGAATTTCCGACTTTATTATTTATCTTATGTATTTCTTTTATATTAGAAAATATCATCATGTTTTCCTATTTGCTTGGCTTCAGAGCTTTATGTCTTCTATTTTTTAAATTGATATTGGGTCTATTTGGATTTACAAAACAGAATTTTCTTGTACCCTTTTTATCTATATGGTTATGTGACTTTTTAGCATTGGATTGGATCATATCTTTTATATATTTCGTTTTTTGATAAAATTTCATTTTTGGGTTTGGAAAAATTGTATTTTCTTGTGCCCCTTTTATGTGTACAACAATGTGACTACTTGAAAATGTATTGGATCTTTTATCTCCTACTACGCATAGGCTTTTTTATTTTCAAACAAAAAAAAAACATAACGCTTTTATTTATTTATTATTTTTTATTAATATTATGTTTGGTCTAGTTGCTATTTTATTATATGCTTTTGTGCCTAGTAGGCACTGCCACATGAAAAATAAATTTTCGCTGACAATATTCAACACCAATTTCTAATAAAAATAATTTCTCACTAAAGGTTCTTTAAGAAAACAGTATTCTCCTATTTTTTTTACATTCCTTACCACAGAGTAGTTTCACAAGCTAGCCTCTTATTACTTAGGCAGACATTAATAACAGAAGATTCGGTGAAATGACATTCCAGAAATGTTTGCTTCAAGTTAAAAATAAAGATTGGGTTGAACTATAGTTCAATTCAAACTTAAAGGAGAGAACCAAATAACCCTCTTAGACCTGAGAAGCAAGGACAAAATAATAAAATTGCCAAACACAAATAATTCAAAGAAATATCATAAGGTAAATAATAAACTTAGAGCAACTTTTAGAGGTACCCAAGAATAATAGATTGGATTCAATCATGGGCTATAAAAATACATGCTTGGAACTCACTTGGATTTTAAGTGATATCAAAATTGACTTGAGAACAATTTTACATTGTGTTTCAAGCCATAGCAGGCAGCTCAAAATCAACTTCAAAAAGTCAAGCGGCTCGATTGAGATTCAATTCAATTCATTTCTAATAAAAAATAGTTTATATATTGCCAATATAAATTAATTGTTATTCAATTCAATTGGTGTTCCGTAGCTTATGCAAAAATAAGGTTGTAGATTCAAGTCTCCCTCCAAACCTTGTATTTTTTTTACATTTTTCTTGAGTCAACTCAATATCAATTTTGAGTGAGCCCGAAATCAAGCAATTTAAAGTCAAACCAGCTCGGCTAAAAAATAAATCCATTTTGAGCGAGTTGAACAAAACACACTCAAACTTTTGTAGATATCAACCTTAAATTTGTATCCTCTCCAATTACATTTGCCATTGGAGGGCAAAGCTTTGCATTCTTAACCATCCAATCCAGTTTGGTTGTTTAGATAATTTTTAAGGCACGTTATGAATGTTGATTTTCGAGTAAAGTTAATACTTTGCGGGTTCAGCAAACGTGAATATTTGCTTATGCCAATTCAACAGTTTAAAATTTTATTTTATTTTCTTTCTAAATTACGGTGATTTTAAAAAAAGTGAGTGAAATCAACTCCAATCATCCAAAATTGATTTTATGGTTTTAATTATCATGATACTCTGAGAGAATCAAAGACAGTCGAATACATTAGTGATGATGGCAATATGGAAATAAGGTTCACAATATTATAGAATAATATAAAGATGAAGGGTGTAATGAGTCGAGTCAAGTTTGAGCCACCCTCAAATTTTCTAGAGCTTGGTTATGTAATTGAGCTTGAGCTTGAGTTTTCTTGCACAAGTTCGATTCGACTCATTAACCGGCTCATTTATTATGGAAAATGAGATAATTTTTTTGAAAATTTTAATAATTGTGTACTTAAACTCTTGAATTCTAATATATTTTAAGTGTAGCTTATTTTCTAGCGAGTTGAATTAGGGCTTACTCAAGCATGCGTAGTTAACTCATAGAGCTCAGCTCACCAGCTCTTTTTTGGGTTGGAGCTAAGCCAGCTCGCATCAACTTGACTTGGTTACACCCCTTAAATATCCTATACAAGTGTTCCCGATACCAACCTCTAGATTCAACCACAGGCTTCAGTTGAAAAATCCATATGTATTATCACAACATTTTACATCATATAATCCAGAATAAAGGAAGCAAAAAGATCATCTACCCCAAACTAAAAACTACTTCAAGTATTAAAAAAAACTCCTATCTCTCAAATATTTAAGGCAAAGAGAAGCAACTATACTTAACAATTTATGATCACTGATTAAGCCAACAAAAAATACAGTAACAATTAGGCCAACATTTTTCCATGCTCCAAACATAAACAAGATTTCTCATGTACCATGCACTGAATATGCCCTTTAGCTTTCAACGAACTCATCCCGATTCTCAGAGTTCCTATCTAATTCAGTTAAGCGTTGGTCAACGGAGCCTCGTAAACCAAACGGCTTTATAGGACTTCAATCAAGCGCTGGTCAATAGACAAACGATATTCTGACCTCTTCAGGATTCAAAAACTCCACAACCGCGATTTATGAGATGAAATATCTGATGCGGCCTTTTGAGGGATAAAAATATACAACAAACATAGATACCTCAAGCATACATGTAGGCTAATGATCCCCACTCAATCCAATCACAAGGACGAATAATTAGTCCAATAGAGCAAATTGAACTTCAAAGCTATAATACTCTCCAGAACAAACCATCAAAACATCAATAAATCCAAAAAAGGTTAAACAGCCGCGGAAACATCAAAAGGAAACCCTACGGATCTCACTTGGATAAAGAGGAAAAAAAAAACCAAAATCAAATTCGTAAGGAGAAAATGAATAGCTGCAACATACCGAAACCGTGGCCGGTTGCACTCGGCTCTCCGCTGAGGCCATAGCAGCAGCCGCGGCATTCACCGTCTCCACGCTACTGTTCATCGCTTCCGCTCCGTCCCAGATAAAATCTGAAACCTAAATCCTCCAAATCACCCCTTCTAAGCTCCGCTCAGCAACAGATTTCACCAAGCAAAAAAACAGCAACTATAAAAAAACTACAAATTCATCTGTAAACACCACTCAGTCCGACACAAAATTCCCCGAAAAAGAGAAAGAAGAATTCTGCAGCACTCTCTGATCGGGATCAAAAGCGGCAGCAAACGGGCTCTAAAGCTTCTGAGTTCTGAGCCGCCCAATCGAGCTGATGGGGGAGCACATAGATAAACACAAGACCTTTTCGTTGCAGGACAAGCCGGTCGTGGAAACTGATGCGTCTCACGTGTGGCTGGTGTGGGTCCCACTCGTGTTGCCAAACGCGCTTAGCCTACGGATAGGGGCAAGAGTGGAAAATCGGGATTTGTCGGGTTGGCCACAGCGTGACTTGTTAAGCCATAAGAGTAGTCCTTGTTCGTTTATGCATCTTTGAAAAAGCCATTTTAAATGTAAAAGTGGACAAGTTTATTTTATAAATTGTAATGGCTGTTTGAGTTCAAAACGAACTATTAACTTTTTAATACTATTATTTATCAAATTTAAAAATAAAATAAAATAAAACATAGGAAAATACATTGGCTGTCATTCTGTGTGTCTATGTTATCATCACCACTTCGGGCATATCTTTCATGGATAGCACAGCTTATATGTTGTAGTTTGTTCGACGTCCATGGTTGCAAGCCGTTCTCAAAGTAATAATTCTATCTAAGGGTAATGTTGGGCGGCAGGGCCTGAGCTTCACATGGCCTTGCTCGGCGGTGCCTTCGCCGACTCATTTGCCCCTGCCTGCTTTAGAATCTTGTCGATAAAATCATCATTCAAGATAAGAATTTCTTACATCGGATGGGTGTTTGTCTTTCCTTTCTCTCTACCATTGATTCTTTTTATTTGTGACTTTTTCTTCATATATTTCCATACATCTCATACAGAATTTAGAGGGTCTCTTCGGCTTGCCTAAGGGTGAGTTCCGATGGCGACTGAAGAACGACGCCAAGGCCATAGAATGTTCAGCCACCAAGTGCGCGAGGAGAATGAGCGGCTTCGCGCCCTCAGGACGTCAACCCTTCCCCCTCTCTTCGTTTCAGTTATATTTATGTGAGCAATTGTCTCTGATATTGACACTTTACTTTCAGACGCAGATGCCACCAAAAACCAATGAGGGGCTGGTGAAATACTTTCTTAAAACTAAAGCCGAGGACATTGAATTCTAGATTGCAAGATTGAGGACCCAATGTGTTTTTTCTACATATATGTACTTAATTTTAGAACATGAGCGGAGTTTCATTTCCATGGTGCCCTCCAAGGAACTAATTGCTCTCTTATGTTCTGTAATGACGAAGAAACATCTTTGCGGTCAACGCAATGTGGGGAAACGGGAATGTACCAAATGATCGGAAAAAAAATTTATCATTGTTCCCTACAAGGGAACCAATGACTGACGCATTCTCAAACTAGTCATAAGAGTTTATATAGATATGAAAATAGTTCTCAAATATTTTAAAATTTAGCTTTAATAATTCGTCATAGAGTCTATTTCAGTCCCAAATTAAAACTATTTCGGCCTTAATTTAAAATATTTGAGAATTATTTGGATATTATATAAATTCTGAGATGAAAATAGTTTTATATAAATAGATTGGGATGTTTTGGCAGTTTACTCTATGTCATATTTATTTAAAAAACTAAACGTTGTTCTGACTTCTGAACTTTTGTCATGTTGTTGGCACGAATCAACCGGAAATTAAGAAAAAAAACATATTATAATAAGAGCAGATTATTAATATAAAAATTACGGACATAACACTTGTTTTGTATTCATCTACATGCCGAATGCATAATTCTTCTAATTTACATTTATAATAGTGGTATTTACACACATACCACCCAATTCATCTGTATTTACATATCTGTGACATGCGAATCTTCCTATATAATATCCCAAATAATAATATCAATTTGACCATTAATCCTTTTAACTATATGGACATAAATATACACGCTTGGAGAAATATATTGGAATTCGGATAAGGGAATTCCACCAATTATCTTAGG
This sequence comes from Phalaenopsis equestris, assembly GCF_001263595.1. Lineage (NCBI taxonomy): Eukaryota > Viridiplantae > Streptophyta > Magnoliopsida > Asparagales > Orchidaceae > Phalaenopsis > Phalaenopsis equestris. The sequence goes on from NW_018165157.1 coordinate 166,097, forward strand.
AGCATTTGCATGCATACCACCTAATTCCTATGCATTTACATTTCTAACACCTAAACTTTATTTTAACATTTATATCACCCAAATATCTCATATCACGTCAAAAATATCTTTATTTTAACTTTTAAAATGTGATATATTTGCATGAATGAATAACATGACATATGCAATATGAAAGAATTGATTGGTATGCATGTAAATCCTTCATTATTTTTAAAAAGTAGAATACAAATGGAGCGTACTTGTCCTTCTTCCCAATGTCTTCCTCATCTCTTATAATCGTCATTAGTGTATGACGAAATTGAGACAATATTTCGAGGCATGTTATGTCTTCCTCAAATATCTTGCTTTAAGTTGGTGATATTATATATATGATATGTTGAATCTGAATTTATTTGTGAACACACCCAAAAAATAGAGCATAAGACAAGAGAGAGAGAGAGAGACAGAAGGGGAAGTGCGTAGCAATGTACAATTTATCGAATTATTGGTTAGTTTTTATGAGGAAATGATTCCCCTATTTATGGAAAATGAGTACAATATATGAAATAATATATTTACCATTGCTTTAATGAAGGCGTTACACGATATTTTAGGTATTTTACGAATGTAGGCTTTCAGTTCGGTCACCTTATAACTCGGTCGGCTGAGATTAATCAGTCATAGTTTAGCAAGACCCGTTCCTCTGACTCTGTCGAATAGGTTGTCGGTTAGCCCTCAATGGCTTTCAGGGTTGGTGAAACTTAACTCGATCGACTTGATTGTGTCGGTCACCTATGCTAGTCGAGCCACTAACTATTGATCACTTCCCCCTATATAAGGAACTTTTGTCGACAAAACAATGCTAGGTTATTGGGTATAGGATGAATCAACGTTATCTGAACCTGGACGAGGTGATCCTTTGGGAATGCTTGATATAGTTATATGATGGCAAGTTCTTGGCCTTGAATGTGGAATTTCAAGGGCGTCTTCGAGATAACTTGTGATGTTGTATTATTCCGTTAATCTGGTCATGAGGATAGGAGATCAATGCATCTGCTCAGAATGATAGGTTTCAGTCCTTAGCTCGGATAGCCTTCGTTCGGTCGGCCTTGAACCTTGGCTTAGGGTGTTGCACCTGGTCAAACGGGTCTTTCGGTACTCCGCTAGTGAATGATTAGCTTTATGATGTTGGACTCATAGTCTTCCACCAATGGAACCTTAGACTTCAGTCTCTGAACCCTTTGGTCATCTGGTCTCCTTAGTTGCTCTCATTTGTACATTTTTGTTTGTTGGATTTCCTCAATATTCATGCATATGCTTACAAATTTTACTTCTCAAATTCTCTTCTTGAAAATTACACTTGCTATAAGAATAAATGAATCAAGTACAACAGTAGATTCATTTATTTCAAAATTATAGCTTTTAATAATTTCACTCTATAGATTTATGTGCCCATGGCCTTTATAAATAGGGCATGATTGGCAGCTTTGTTATTACTCTTGCTTCTACATCCGCACGCTCTTTTTGTCAGCTATAAGGATTCCTTCAAGTCTAGTTCTCAAAAGCCTTTAGACGGTGCTCTAAGTGTTGATATGATGAGGAGGGCCTTCAGGGAGTCTACATCTCCGCCCTGCTCTGAGGCAAAGAAAAAACTAAATGGATAAAAGAAGTATAAGGGGAAGCAGGCGTCTGAAGAAAAGAAGGGTCATATGTCGACGTTTAGAAGAAGAAGCTAGCTTCACGCAAGGCAGTCGACTTGTTGGACCAAGGGGATCATCTAACTCACTTCAGAGTCTTTGAAGGGAGAAGGACTAGGTTGATGAAAGGAGTTGGCCAGTCGGATAGGCTGCAAGTACATTGATCAAACCCCCTATATTGGCTCATGACTGGTCGATTAATCCTCTTGTGCAGGAAGTCATTGGGTCCCTTTATTTCGTGACAAGAAGCTAAAGATGCACCATGGCTAAATGAGGGACCGAGGACTATGACCGCTCTACCGCTGCATGGTGAGAATAATTTATCTCTTCAATCGACAAAGATTGATCGAATCCCTGGTTTGGGGAAGCCCGATATTCATATTTAAGAAAATTTTCTTCATATTTTCTAACATTTTTTTTTGTAGAAAAGGTGATCCAGATCATTGACTAGCCGTAAGAGGACAATCGCCAGGGCCAGACTTTGGGTCCAGTTCATATGACTCAGGCATCAACTTGGTGTGAGGCGAATGTGGTCAACCACTCGACCATCCCCCTTAAAACCCATAGAGAAGTGGCTAATGGGCATAGTATGTCCATTAGGTCGCTAACCCGTCGACTGGAGACAATGGATGACTCTTATGCCCATATCACAACGATGTAAAGGAAGGAAGACTTGAAGGTGTTGTGAGATAAGATGGTTGTTCTTCAGTTGGAGCTTTTGGACATCTGGGAGATATGCATGATGCTTCGGGTTTAGATCGAGGGTGACCACTTTGACATGTTTAAGTCTGGTGGCAAAGTGTTGCACAAAAAGTTGTCGGCATAAGCTTTTCTTGCCCGAAGCGGCCAATGAGTTTCTTGTAGAGTATTTCCTGAAATAAAATTTTGAGTTTTTTAATTATTTTTTAAAATTAAATATAAACTTATAATTATTTCTTTCAAAAAACTATGTTGATGTTGATGTGAGGTATGACTTACAGAATGACTTTGCTTCCATAGGCCCCTTAATGTATAAGGGTGAGAGGTTGGAGTTTTGCGCTACACCCTTTGATCCTTCTCTGGCCTCTTTCTCTCAGCTTCTTTGTTTTTTTCTTTCTCTAGCTTAGATGGCTCCAAAGTACCTATCCCATCTCTTTGAGTCGATATCAGTGCCTGAGAGGTCAAATATGCCACCCATATAGATGGATATGCTCCAAGGCACATGTTTTTTTGATGATTTGGTCCCGCTTCGAGCCATCGAGAGTTATGACAGAGCACTTAATATGTTTGAGGGAGATTGTCTTTTCTATAGAGACTACTTTGGAGTTTTCCGGGCTTATATCTATTCAAAATCCATAGAGGCCATCAATAAATAAAATATTTTATTTTTATTAAAGTCCCCAAAACTTCAATTAATTTTAATAAATCACAGGAAATTCAAAAAATTATGAAATTTTGGCCAAAGGACTTTTTGGTCTAGGGCTAGCTCACATAAAAATTTCAAATGATTAG
>NW_018165157.1:169319-169580 GCF_001263595.1 Phalaenopsis equestris
CCTCTGATGTTTTAATTGACCTATCAGTAAGGTTACATAAAAATCTCAAAGTCATTTGACTTTAATTTGACAAATTATGAAAGTTTGGACCCTTAGGGGCAAAATTGTGATTTTGAATATTTTGGCCTTAATAAATATTTAGGCTTAATTAAAATAGGAAATGGGTAATTTTTTATATTAATTAACTCATTTAATGATTTGCAATCAAAATGGGCTTAAATGGTACAAACTCACTTCATTTTTGCCAAATTATAAGATAAT
>NW_018165157.1:169680-171861 GCF_001263595.1 Phalaenopsis equestris
TAAGATCACTAAGGTCGATCGTATTTTCAAAAATTCATTAAAAAGTTTATCTGAGTATTTTGATAAACTTTTTAATGAAGATTTTAAAAATACGATCGACCTTAATGATCTTAATATTGTTAATAATAATAAAACGTTTCATTTTTACCGTCATATTAATAAAAAAGAAGTTGAGGAGACTTTAAAAAAAACCTAGGGTGGAAAGTCTGTAGGACTTGATGATATCCCAATTGAACAATGGAAATAACTATGGAAATATTTATGCAATTTGGGAGTTTCCTGGCTTACTAAACTCTTTAATATTATTTTAAAAACTAAAAAGATGCCTGAGGAGTGGAGGAAAAGTATTTTAGTCCCCATTTTTAAAAATAAAGGGGATGCATGAGAGAGTGCAAATTATAGAGGAATTTGGTTGATCAAAATTACGGGAGAGGGTAATTGAACATAAGTTAAGACGTATTACAAAAATTTCTCATAATCAATTTGGATTTATGCTAGGCAGGTCTACTATGAAAGCTATACATTTATTGAGAGGTTTGATGGAGATGTTCAGAGATAATAATACATTTGATTTTTATTGATTTAGAAAAAGCTTATGATAAGGTTCCAAGAGATATCCTTTGGAGAGTTCTTGAGAAGAAAAGTGTTGATATGACTTATATTCAAGTCATTAAAGATATATATACTAGAGTTGTTACTTGTGTCCGAACAGAAGTGGGATTGACCAAATATTTTCCTATTCTGTAGGTTTTCATCAAGGATTGTCTTTAAACCCATATCTTTTTGCTTTAGTTATGGATGGTCTTACTGGACATTTACTGGAGGATGTACCTTGGTGTATTTTTTTTTGCTAATGATATCCTTCAAGTGGATGAGAGAAAAAGCTCAGGAAAAACTTAAATTATGGAGGTCTACATTGGAGCCTAATGGCCTTCATTTGAGTAAAACTAAAATTGAATGCATGGAATGTAATTTTAGTAGTAGTAGCTCTAGTGACAGAAGTGTAACTTTAGGTGATCAAATCATTAAAAGGTGTAAACGATTTAGATATCTCGGGTCTGTTGTTCAAAATGATGGTGATATAGATAGGGATGTTAATAGTAGAATTCAAGTTGGTTGGTTGAAGAGGAGGAATGCTTTGGGCCTTCTGTGTGATAGAAAATTACCGCTTAGACTGAAAGGAAATTTTTATAAGATGGTGGTGAGACCTGCAATGTTCTATGGCGTTGAATGTTGACCTTTAAAAGAGAAGCATAATACTAAGTTAAGTGTTTCCTAGATGAGAATGATTAGGTGGATTAGTGGTTTTACACTTAAGAGGCAAAATGCGAAATGAATATATCCGTGATAGGGTTGGTGTAGCTCCTATGATGGACAAAATTAGAGAAAGTCGTCTTAGATGGTTTGGCCACATTAATCATTGACCATGTGATGATCAGATTAGGAGAGTAGATGTTTTAGATTCGACTTATATTAAGAAAGACAGAGGTAGACCTAGAAAGACTTGGGCTTATTGTATGAAAAATAATCTTAATTTATTAGAACTAAATGAAAATATGACACTAAAAATGATTCATGCAGAGTTGGGGTTAAGGCTTTGTTGTAATAAACTAATTAAATTAATCGAGTTATCATGAGATTTAGGTTGGGCTAATTTAGAAGGTTTGAGATAATAATTAAGTGATATTATTTAATATATCAATTGATTAATTAACAAATTAATTAGGTTTAGATTATTATAATGTTTCGGTTATGAATGAAATAAGAAAGATTTTTTTTTATACATGTATATTTCGGTTTTGGTTAGGTATAGGAAAGAAATATATTAAATTATATAGTATTATATATATATATATATAGTTAAAACGAGTCGAACATGATTGAACACAAAAATTATTTGTGTTCGGTTCGTTTACTTAACGAACGAGATCATGCTATTTGACAGCCCTAATATATGTGCGAACAACAACGAAAGAAAAAAATAAATAAAACCGAAGTCCTTGGTGGTGCAATTAACCCGTGGCTGAGTGGAAGAAGAGCATCGATAATGAGCGGGAGCGCCTTCAACGCGTTTAAGGCTAGGGTTCCGGTGGCCTGGAGCCCTCGGCTGTTCATAACCCTAGTCCGTGGCCTCCCTGGCACACGCAAGCTCCACCGCAGAACTCTTGCTGCCATGGGGCC
>NW_018165157.1:174533-186079 GCF_001263595.1 Phalaenopsis equestris
TCTGTATTACCTTCAAAAGTACCAATAAAAAAATAAAAAAAAAAAGAGAAAAACAAGAGTGGCCACTGACAGTTTTAAATAGCATTGCATGATGGAATAAAAACCACTAAATCAAACAAATTACATTTGGCAAAATTGTAACGCAACTCTACCATCTGTTGACAGTCTATCACATAATTCAGACAATCTAGGGAAGCCCAACAATGTTCAACAACAAACTACAGCAATAAGATACTGCAATGAACAGTAGCTTCTAGTGCTCCATGGCAACAACTAGTTGCAGCTATTGAAATCAGAGATTTAGATTATCAAGCTCTAGATTGTCAGCCATGCAAACAAAAAAAAGAAAATATTGTATGATACCTTCTTCAATTAGATTCAAACATATGCTAGCACTTCTCTTCCCTTCAGTGTCTGCGTTTGTCACCATCATTATAACGAGACCTTTTATTATCACGCTTCTCCCGTCTCTTCTCTTTCTCCTCCCTCCTCGCTTCACGCCGCCTTCTCTTTTTACTTCTTTCATCGCCCTCGGAATCCTGTTCAATTCTCCCTGTCATTGGTTTGGGCATGGAATCATCATCTCTTTCAGATGACATGTCCCCAAATCTTTCTTGCAGGGAACTACGGGCTTCTTCGCTATTTTTCAGTACCCTGGAAGATCCATTGAGAAAGCGTATGGGTTTAATTTGCCATCAGAAAAAGAAGCAAAATGAGAAAGCCCACTACCAATAAAATTAAGTAAAGATATAAATTATCTTTATCCTACTTGTATAAGCCAAGGCCTTGGACTTGAGCAGCTTCAGCATGGCCTCCGCTCAAATCTTCAGCTGCAGATCCTCTCTTGATAAGTTCAGCATACTCATGCTTATCAATTCGATTTCCCTGGGAACGGGTGTTGCGCTTCGGAGCTAAGCCCAAAGCCTCCCGCATAAGTTGCTCTTCCTCCTCCTTGATCCTTCGAATCTCCTCCTTGACCGAGTCTGAATTGAGGGCAGCAGAATTCTTATCTCTAGCATACCAATGCAAATCCTTTCCTGTTTGATGGGCCAAAATCAAAAAATAAGTAAAGCCTATGTTTTTGTCTCCTCTTGAAAAAAAAAGGCAGTTTCCCTATGAAAAATAAGCAAAAAATATCTTCAGTAAAGATAGATTCAGGTAAAATATATCAATTTATAACATCGAATATTTAATAGTAATTGAAATATATTGACCAGACCAAAAATTGCAAAGTTGCTACAAAAAATGCCCAACTAAATTTCATGATCTCTAAAATGATTTGACAGAAAAATAAGACAAAAAGAGTGAATAGCGAACGGTTCATGACGCACTATAAAGAAGCTTATGATACTTCAGTTTTGTGATTCAGACAACATATTCACATGACAGCATTTCACCATAAATGTAAGTGATGTTTACCTTGGCAAACCTCTGGGCATAACAGCTAATAACATGATCTTTTTTTTTTTTTTTGGAGCAATGGTTTGTGGTAATAAAATTTACGAATACATGAAGTAAACCTTTATTTTAATCATAATATTTCAAGCTTCAAATTGTATTCATCGTATGTGGAGAAATTATCTTGGTTACATTTACCCATAATGACAATGGGAAGAAACACCTTACTAAGAGTAGCAGTTAATCTGCCATCTAACAAAGCACCAAGAAATGAAAAAACCAGAGTCACGAGGCCGGAAAATCTAGCAAATGCGTTTCTAGTCAGATAAAACAAAAAACTGCAGATTTTCAAAGCATACGTACGTGAAAAGATTGATTCAAAGCTTTTTAAAACACAATGCAAACAAAATAAAATACCTTTCTGCCATCTACCCACAGGAGCCATGATGCTGTGACCAAGGTAATTCTCACGGTGCTTATCAACTTTGACATCATCCCATTTGAATTCTGCAGGATAGAGGAATGAAACATTGACATAATAAGCTACATATGTTCAGAAAGGTACAATAGTAATCTATGATCAATATTCAATACCAATGACACTACTTTATGAGTGATAGACAGGGAGTGAAAACATATTTAACCGCTGAATCGAAACAAAATTTATCCTTCCACAAATAAGAGCAATTTCCAAAGTGAGATTACTGAACCTAAAATATAAATTTCTTTTGAACAAATGATAAACAGCTGCAGCTACTTGGGATGGTTTACCATAAATGCATTTCGTTTCCTTGATTTTTGATAATTTTTACAGCTTAGATGGATTTGGGATTTAGAAAATTGTAAATTTATGTATCATGATGCAAATATAGGCTATATATTAAAAGACTGATCAGGGAGAGTTTAAAGTTGGAAACATAAGACTGCGTTTCAACAAATCAAAAAAGGGGTTCATAAACTGTCAATACTGTGTGCAGATTTCCAGTGTCATGAACTCGAACAGTAAGAGGCTTTTTGGAATCTTTTTTTTTTTCCTGTCTTCTTTTTTTATTTCAAAAAACAGAAAATAAAACATAAAAACCTGTTTGCTTGTTTGCTTTTCAATTATTTTTTTTATTTTATTTTTAAACAGGTCTGTTTTTGTTTTTCACATAAAAACAACTAAAAACCAGTATTTAAAGTTTTTAAAATAGCTTCTTCACACCCATCCCCATTCCAACCGCGACCCCGGCCCCAACCCCAATGCATCTTCGACGCCGACGCCGATAGCCACCTTCTTCGATGCCTTCTCCTCCTCCGACGGTGACGAAGAGCAAGTCTTCGATCCACACTGGTGTGGAAAAGTTACTCCGCATCACGAAGACCTATGGAACTATGGCTGACAAAACATTGTCGGAGGAATGGGTGAGGTGGATTTCATCAAGGCCACAAGGAGGGAGAAACTCGGAGGGTTGAAGGAGTAGTGGGAAAGGTATATGTCTTTACCTTTGAAGATGAGACCATGCCGTACCTGACGATAAGGTCCAAGTAGTGTTTTGCTGCACATGTGGGAATTGGAGAGGAAGATTACAGACTTTCTTAGGGTTTTTGTTTTTCGTTTTCCCATACCACGAACTTATTCTTCCAAGTACATCTATGAGAGACAATGACAACGCGCGAAAGGATGGTCGAGCGATGGTGATTCAGTAGCTTTGCTTTCATGCTTCCAACTTCCACCGCTTCATATCAGATTTTTTAGAGAAAAGGTTCAAGGGCAACAATTTCTTCTTTTTTTTTCTGTTTTTCCAAACATGTTTTTTACATTTTGTTTTAAAAATAAAAAAATCATAAAAATATCAAACTTGTTTTTGTTTTATGTTAAACTATAAATAAAAACAAAAAACAATAACGCAAGTGATCCCAAACACCTCCTAAGTTAAAACTTAAGTAGGTAAAACCAAAGCCGGACCAAAATATTATAAGAAGGCATCAATTACATAACTCAAGATAAGTTTTCAGAAAAAAAACTAGCTAAAAGTATCATATGCTGGATATTTATGCAGATTCCATTTTTCTGCCCGCACTTTCTATTCTTCCAGGCATTTGACATTCACCCCCTATTCCTTCCGTCCGCCACAACAAAAATGACACTTTAATTCCCACGGGATCTTAAATCTCACATATTTTCTTTGTTTTGCCTTAAATCCCTTATAATCCCTCCTTATTCAGTCCTGTGGCTAAATCAAATATGACAATTTTAATTTCAATTGGATCTTAAATTCCATTTTTTCCTTTATTTGGATCATAAATCTCATTTTTCCTTTGTTTTGCCTTGAATACACAGCAAAAATGACAACTTTAATTTCAATGAGATCTTAATTCCCATTTTTCTTACGCTTGAGTTAAATCCACAGCAAAAATGACAACTTCAATCCCCATGGAAGTTTAAATCCTGTTTTTCCTTTGTTTTGTCTTAGATACCAAATAATCGCGTTGGAAGTTGGATATATAACATTTAGAGAATCTGAAGCGCAAAAACATTTTAAAAATGTTGAGAAGAATGATGATTCCTTTTCAATGGAGGAATGACTTGAGTACTACGAGGTTAGTGATTAGGTTTTAAGTTTAAATGTCGGTTAATTATTGTTTTTAGCTTTATGTTTGACATGATCAATTGTAAACTTTATTTGTGTTGCAAAAATTATGGTATTTGCTTTCAATTTTCTTTTTCATAAATATAATATTTTCCTTTGCTTTCTTAATTAACTTAATTTCTTATTGGAATTAAAACAAATTTAACAATCTTTTTATTGATTAATTAATTGCATTAAAATTTAATCTTATTCAAGTAACTTTAATTAATATAATTACAGTTAATTCACATTACAATTTGCCGTGAGGTGAACTGTTATAACAATAAGGATTTCAAAGTTAAGAAATAAATTTTTTGACTTCAAGGGTGAATACCTTTTTTTGTGTAGAGCAGTATTGATTGTCAGATATACTAAACAAAGTTTTCTGAAGCAACAAAATGCTAAACAAATTAAACTTCATAATGGAGAAACGTACCTTGTACATAACCATAATAGAGACTTAGCTAAAGCATATATGACTACATAACAGACACAACAAAGGAATCCATTTAAGATGATATTACAAGTAACAAAAATAGCTACTATACTCAACAGAACAGTGAAGGATAGATATGAGCCTTTTAAGGCCTTGTTAAGGAGTGTAGATACTTCAAATCAAGCAGAATTAGTCGGAAAGCCTCATAGTTATAAGCTGAAGAAAGCAATACGTGCTTTTATTGTTTGGCAACGGGAAGTCCAACTGTATTACCTTTTTAAGGTTTTAGTAGGGGAACTAAGAAAAATTACTCAAAAATACATTTGGTTTGCTCTCTGCATCAAAGGCAATACAGTGCTACAGCTGAGCCTATTCTTCCTTGCAAAGATCCTTGATAGCTGGGGTTAAATGAGAAGAAGAATGGCACCGGATTTGGGGGCTTGTGAGTTGCTTACCTATTTGGTAGGCATACCCATTAAAGAGCGATGAGCAAGGAATTAAAAGGTGGAAAAGGAAGGGTGAGCTGTGAAAAATTCGCAAGAAATTCTTAAGTTTGGCACGTTCCAAGACCTGATACCTAAATAACATTATCAGACCTGCAACCAAATTCACTCAATGCATGATCACTTCTAAAAGTACATGATATTAACTCTCTTCGTTCATAAATTAGACATAGAAAAAGAGCATGTATGATATAACGCAACATGGAGAGGCAAACTATTTGATATTTTGATGCTCAGAGATAACCTAAAAATCAATCATTCCATGAACAGATTGACGTTTAAGAAACATCATCAACAACCAAATTTATGAACATGGTCAACATTACTTAAGTAAGATGTTTACTTTATTATTTTAATTACTATCATCAGTGATACATAGACTGTATTAAAGTGCATCAAAACTCAATATTTGTACAGTTGATGATGCAAGATTTAGACAGACCAAATAGCATCAGCAGTTGTAAATTTATGGGTGCTTTAATGCATAATAAGCTAGTTTGATGGTTTGGACAGCTCCAATTCAAACATCTGGGCCAAAATACTTGCAGAAGAACATGAAAGTGATATGATTAATGATAAAGATTTAAGTTGTGGGGGATAATGATGAAAAAGAAGAATATTTGAAATTTTTGTTTTGCGGCAATGATGAAGATTGTTTAGATGACATGCTGAATTTTTTAGTCTCAATTTTTTAGTTGAACATTGGATTTGAAAGTCTCCATGAATACTTTTGGTTGCCTTTTTTATAAAAGACAAGCACCTTTTATTGAATGTTATTCTAATAATATACATTGCTACATATGTGATAGTTTCATTTTTCAATCTAAGTATTTTTAGTAGGGATAGTTTCATTTACAAATCTAATCATTTTTTCCTAAATTTCATGTAAGCAAAAGCTAAACATCTTAATTTCTAGCTATGCGATATCTAGATTCTTTTAAAGATATTTTTTTTCCATTAGATAACGCATTTTTAATATATTAGTCATAATTTGTTTATTACTTGCACATTTTCTATAACATAAACAGTAGAATTTACATGGAGGAAAGTCCCTCCTTATTTACAAATTTACCAAATTTACAACAATAACAACAAATCCAAATCTTTACCACATTAAGTAGGGTCGGCTAATAGAATCCTTTTTCTCCAATACATCCTATTGAGTATCATATTTTCATTTAATTTTAATAAATTAAAATTATTTTTTGGACAACAATGATCATTTACAAACTTACAAAATATATCTTAACCTAAATTAGGAAAGGAAATAATTTTGAAATAAAAAATAGAATAATATAAAATATGAAGGAAGTAAACTAATCAAGGATTTCCTAAGTTATTTCCTAAGTTGTCCCAATCAAATCATCCAAGGTTTGTAGTGGTCGACCGGCCCACATGAGAGAGGGAAAAATGAAAAAAACCGAACCTTCTAAGATTTCCACTCTCCCTCAAGCCGGGTCATAGAGGTTGTAGAGACCAAATTTGGTATTGAATTCAGAAAGGTGCTTAAAGGCAGAGCTTCGGTGAAGACATCATCAATTTATTGGTGTGTAAAGATGTAGCTTAGCTTTATAATTCCCCCAACAGCATTTTCGGCGGTGAAGTGTCTATAAATTTCAATATGTTTGGTCCTATATTAGACACAAATTCTTGGCAATACTAATAATTGCTTGACTGTCACAAAATATATGTATAATTCTCCATGTCACCAGATTTTCTCTTGAGAACCCTCAAAATTTTATGCATTATCTCCAAATGCTCTTTATTTGGGCTATTATGTGTTGGCTCACAATATTGAGCAAGTCGGCGCGAAGTGAATATCTGGCATCGCATGTGATTAGTAGATGATTTTCTTACCAATATTTGATATCTTCTCTTATCCATAGAGTTGCTTTTTTCTCCCCTCTTTGACTTCGGGTTGGTACATTAAAATATTAACCAACTTACATCCAATAATGTCTCTTTTATTAGATTTATGATGTCATTCCTCTATGATATAATGATACCTTTTTTGGATCTTGCTACCTCCATACCTAGAAAATATCTCATAGTTCCTAGGTTTTTGATTTCAAACTCTGTGACAAGCGCTTCTTTGATCTTTAGAATCGCTTATTCATCACTAGTAAGAGTCATATTCACATATACTATCAGGGCAACAATCTTATCTCCCTGAGTGTGTTTTACAAATAAAGAATGATAAGTTTGACTTTGAGAATACCCATTAGATCTCATAGTTTTAGCAAACTTTTCAAACCCTCGCTATTCGTGATTGTTTAAGACCATAGATAGAATTTTTGAGTTTGTCTACTAGGCATTTGTTGGAATCATTCTCAAGTCTTTGTGGTATCTTTATATACACTCCTAGATCCTCATTCAGGAAGACATTTTTATGTCAAGTTGATGCAATTCACATTCTCTATAAACTATTATTGAAAAGAAAACTTCGATAGTGTTAAATTTGAAAACTAGTGTAACGGTCTTTTTATAGTCGATCAAATGCGTTGAGTGAAATTTTTTGCAACAAGTCTGGCTTTGAATCTCACAATACTCCCATCAGCTTAGTATTTGATATTGAACACTCAATTATCCAACTTCTTATCCTAGGGGAGTTTACTGAGAATGCATGCACCATTATGCTTTAGTGCTCAAATCTCCTCAACTTCTTTCCTTCGATCTAAATTTTCAAATCTAAATTTTCAAGATCTTCATGAAGGTTTAGGAATTTGCAAACTATGAATGGTATAAAAAATAAATTTTGCCTGGTGAAAATAGCTTCTCATAAGCTACACGCTCCTAGATTGGATATAAAATACAATTTTATTTGTCATCAACGTCAGAAAAGGAAGGGAATAATTGACGAGTAATAGACTCCTCACCAAAATTTTCAAGTAAATCTGGACTAGGGTTTTAGTTGGAGCAGCTCTGTCTTCTGGATATTATGTTCCACCTGCTTGAGTTTTTTCTTCCTCCAAGTGTACACACATAGTTCTTTGTTGTAGATTTCAGGTCGGGTTAGCTGGATATCCTCAAGAAGATTAGAAGAGTCGAGTAGAAGAGTAGGTGAGTTTGTCGTGTAAATGTCATCAAGTGCATCTAAAAATTTATGTTCATTTGCACCTCCTAGTAGGATTGATTTTTAAAAAATGACATCTATGGAGTTGTAGTATTTTCTGATAACAGGAGAGTAAAACTAACACTCTTTTGTTGGATATATACCCAAAAAAGCACACTAGGTAGATTTAGAAAAGTTTGTTGCGAATTGGGAAATGAATTTGAACAAGGATACACACCTAAAGAATTAAAGTGGGATAGTAGGAGAGAAAGCTATGATGTGTAGATACGTAACCTTCAAAACATGAAGTGGTGCTTTGAAGTTAAGTACCCTACTAGACATTTGATTGATAAGATATATTGCGATAAGAACTATTTTTCCCTAAAAATATTTTAGAACTTGATGGGAAATCATAATTAAGTTGGATAACTCAAGTAAATGTTTATTGTTTCTCTCTATTATCTCATTTTGTTGTAGAGTATCAATACATGAACTCACATGGATTACTCCATTTTTTCAAAAGGAAGGACCCAAGGATAGAGTTGAAACATTCATTTGCATTATAAATTATGAGGATCTGAATGTTAAATTGGAATTGAGTTTGAATAATGTCATGAAAGATTTCAAAGTTTTGAGTTGTTTTAGTTTTTCACTTCATTAGAAACGCCCAATTAGTTCTAATATGATCGTCGATAAAAGTGACAAATCATCTAGCCCCACATAGGATTTTTTCTAATTCAAAAGTTCTCAAATATCAACTTGGACAATGAAAAAAAAAATGTGAGGATTTATACTAAGTTATGAGATAACTATTTTTAGTGTGTTTGACGACTGAAAAATCTCACATTGAAAAAAATTAGATTTTGTTATTGATAAACAAATGTGGATACAAGTTAGCAATATAATTAAAATTAGGATAACTCAGACGACAATGCCATAATGACCCTATTTTTGGACAACACGCTCGACAAACTCAGAATTTTGAGGGACATAAGAACGTGGGATCAGTTGTGTGATTAAGGAGAGAATTTTCTTAAGCAAGTATAAATCTTGATGCATTTCAACTCTGTCAATCAACTTTCCCAAATCCACCACCTGAACTTCACAAGAGTTTGCAAGAAATTTAGTTATATATTGCATATTCCAAATAAGCTTACGAATTGAAATCAAATTATAGCATAATTATGGGACATATAAAACAATGAGCAATATCCTAAGAGACCTTCACATCTTTCTCAACAATGTTTGAGTGTGATCTGTCTGTAACTATTATCGATCTAGATGTAGAAGCTTTTGATAGTTGACTAGAGCATTAAAGTCTTAAGTCATATGATTAAAGGTTCCTGAATTTAGGATCAAAGTATTGAATCTCACATTACAGGCAAGATCGGAGAAGGAAATATTGTCTTGGTGTGTCACGAGGTTGGTGTGCATCAATGAATTACTAATAAGAATTTTCTTCAGCACATAAAGTTATTCCTTGAAAAATGATTATGCCGACCATTCAAATATGCTAGCGGCATTAGTCTTTTTCTCTTAGGGTCTGTTTTAGGCAGCTGCAGCTGTTTGAAGAAACATTTGTGAAGCTGTTGAAAAAGAAACTGTTGTTCAAAATGCTGCGGTGGCTGTTACAAATATTTTTTTAAGAAGTCAGGCCGTAGCTTTTTAGCAACCACCGCAGATAGCCAGGTATTGTTGGAAAACACAACTTTTAGCTGAGCTTTTTGAGAATGCCGGCAAAACAAAGTTTTTCCAAACAGAAAAAACTGCGGTGAGATACCACACCATCACCGCACTACCGCCCCAAACACACCCTTAATCTTTCCTTGCCTATCCAAATTTCCAATCAGTAAGCTTTCCATGGAATTTTCAACATTTGTCATTGATGAGCCCAATCCTCATGTGAAAACCACATCTGGGACGGTTCAGGACGATTCTTCTTGAGTTTTGAGTCATGAAAAGAGTTATGGGTGTATAGGGCTGAAATTTCAGTGCTTAGTGAACTCTCATTTCTGATTAGCACCATCTTCTTCATGCTCTCTTCTCTTCATACTTTCAGCAAAGGCTTCACGTGGGGATAGAAGAGGTCTTGTTCTCATGATTCTTCATCTCACCTCATTCAATTCCTAAGTTAGTCCTACTAGGAATTTGATAGTTATTATCTTCTCGATGATAGATTAAAACATAACAACATCAAGTGAACATTTCCATACATGTATCTCAAATATATCTAATTATATCAATATTTTATCAGATTGTTCAAGTATTGGGCGACACTTGGCTCTCTTTGATGAAGGTTTTGAAACTTGGTTTCGATCTCAAACAAATCTGGAGTGTTCTCAGTTAAGTTTCTCTTGTAGCCTCTCAAATTTCTTTGGCTATTTTGTATGGCAGAAATTTTCTCACCTTTCAATAATCATTGAGTTGACTAACCAAAATATAACCATATGATCTAGATTCTTCCAGATGCGATGGTTAGGATCAATGATCTCAGGATATGTTGTCGGTCAACTTTTTCTATGTGAAAAATTTTGAAATGTATTTTTATAGTTTTGAAAAGTAGATGATTTAATTTAACCTAAAAGGTATATAATTTTATGAAAATAGTGTATTTTAATTTTGAAAAATGAGACCGACTGGATCTCATTTGCCCCCCAATAAATTTGTATAATCGTGCCCGGTACCACAAATGATACACCTTCTCGAAAGATAAGTGTGCCTCGCGGCGGTGGACCCAATCATACAAACTACGAGGTTTGTGACATACATTTGGTCTGCGAACATTTTATATTTGACCGACAAATTTTTCTATTTAATACAAAGATTAAATATGATTTATTTTAACTGGGTTCCAAGTTCCCTATAGCGGCAAGCCCCTATAGTTAATTACATCCCAAGTGACGGGAATCACTTGAGAAAACTCTCGATAATGATTAGTGGTTCTAGTCTTCAAGAATTCAAAGTTCAGATTTCCAAGGTAGGACGTGGAAAAAACAAGTGGGAATGACTCAAGTAAGAACAATCCTTTCAGGAGTCCAAAGGAAGTAAAAGGTAGGAGATGTCACAGATCCAAAGGGGAATCCTCAGTGACCTCCCAAACTATCATACTGTGTGGCTGTGTTTTAGAGAGGATTTTATTTGAATATTAAATCCTGTCAATTTTATTAATTGGGACTTATAACTGCATAATAACTGGTTATGCAAATAGCCCACAAATATAAGAGGTTTTACGTCATTCTAGATGACAACCTCCGAACCTAAGGCGAATTAGGATTTACGCTGCACAACATAGCTGTGCAGGAGCCTAAAAGAGAGGAATTATGTCGCGCTAGGTGAGCTACCTCGAAATCCTATGGGTTGTTTAAACTAGGAAAGTTCAGTTGGTGTAGACTCATTTCGCTGTTGTAGAATTGCGACCACCTCCACCTGTAGTTCGCTCCAAACTCCTTGCGTGCTGTCCACGAAATTGTTCCGAGCTCCTCGTCGCAGTAACAGTCCTAAAGTCTAAAGCTCAAACAGTTTTACCAGGTGTGTTTCAATGTCTC
>NW_018165157.1:188175-188471 GCF_001263595.1 Phalaenopsis equestris
AGCGGCTCGCCGAGCAAGCTCGGGCGAGCGGCGTCTGAAGACTCAAATGGAAGGTTTCGGGCACAGGGAGGAAGCGCTCGAGAGAGCGGGCCAAGGGTTAGGATGCGTTGAGCGGGAGACGGGATCAAGCAGATGCTCTACAGGATCGAGCCGGGAGACAGGACCGAGCGGGGGGTTTCGTTCGATGCAGAGGCAGGAGAGACGAGTGGGCAATTCGGCGTGGAAGGCGGGATCGAGAGCGTCGGGGAGGTGCGAGGCGAGCGACGGCTGGGGGCGCGTCGGGGAGATGCGAGGCG
>NW_018165157.1:188681-197875 GCF_001263595.1 Phalaenopsis equestris
ATAGAAGGGAAAATAGGGGGATTTGTATCCCGCGCTAACCGTTACAGGTGCATTGAGCGGGCTATTGAATGTCTGCAGGGGCAGTTATATTAGGTAAATGTTAACCCCTAATCAAATCTAATTAAGATGAAATTAGGCGGTTAAATTTGAATTTTAAAAAATTTGAAATTTGAAATAATCTTGGCTCAAGTTCAGCCTGTGTCGAGCACGAATTGAGCCCGGGCTTAACCCGAACCCGTGCCCCGCCAATTAAAAGAAACGTGAATCGATATCTGTGCAGTTCGCGCGAGTGTGGAACCACAACAATATGGGTGTCTTTCCTAGCTAAAGTAGATGTTCCGGATGTTCCAGACGCGTCGGCGCGGTCCGTTTCTTCATCCGGGGTCGTACGGACGAGTTTGCCGACGGACTAGTGAAATCAAGTCAAAGTCGTGTGGAGTGCGATGCATGCGCAAAATGCGGCGTTATCGAGCGTTCGGGTCGCAAAGGGGTTCCCTAGGGGCTGCTCCTATTAATGTAGGAACTCGACTCGAGTTTCATGTGTCGATAAGGAGAGACAAAAAAGATCACATTCAGAGATGAGGTCAACAAATGGACCCCAATAGGTGTGGTGTGCGAGACAAGCACATCGCGCGTATTGGCGTTGACCGAAGCGATCAACAAAACCAAAGAGTCCGTGTAAGTAGATCTACTTAGTGTGGACCGGATGTCGAATTGGATTTAGCAATCGAACTCAAGCTGGGTTTCCGACTCAGGAAATCTTAGCTCGAGGAAGGCTTCAAGTAGAGAAATGAGAGTTTCTGCTGGGGATTTGAATGTGCGTTTTCAGATTGTGAGTGTGAGTTTAAGCTTTCAAATTTGAATGTCGATTTGGTCTGTTTCAATGTTGTTTGGAGAGCTGGTCAAGAAGTAAAGCACAAGGGTGCTTATTCGACTCGAGAGATAGTGACGAAAACCTTCGTTGCATTGGGAATGAAGGCACAGGGAGTTACATCCAACCCAAGTGAGTAAGTGAATGTCGAAGGAATGTCTGCTACAGTGAGGCGGAAAACACGGGGTCTCACATCCGGCCCTAGCTGTAGCGAAGGTATTGGGAAAGATGTTATGAAAATTTGCAGAGTATTCGCGGAGGATATTTGTCGGAAGGAATCAGGTTGAATAAGAAATACTAGGAGACTCGTATCCAACCTGAGAGCTGGTCGATAAATATCTGCTGCGCTGGGGAAGAAAATACTGGGACTTATATCCAACCCTAGGTGTAGCTGGAATGTCCGTTACATGAGGTAGAAATATGCTAGGACTGAAATCCAATGTAATAGGTGATAAAATGATTAGGTTGAGAGGGAATGCTCTGAGTCTAATTTCCAACTCGAGAAGTCTGCTACATCGGGAGGAAGGCGCTGGGACTAACATCCAACCCACGCGGTGAAATGATCAGGATGAGTGGGAAAGCACTGGGATTAACTTCCAACTCAATAAGTCTGCTACATCAGGACGGAATGCACTGGGACTAATTTCCAACCTTTTAGAGGTAGCGAAAATGCCTATCACATTAGAAAGGAATGCACTAGGACTAACATGCAACCTAAGCGGTGACAAAATGATCATAAGGAGTGGGAAAGCACTGAGACTAATTTCCAACTCAAGAAGTCTGCTACATCAGGAAGGAAGGCACGTGGACTAATCTCCAACCTTACAAGTAGCGAAAATGCCTATCATATTAGGAAAGAATGCACTAGGACTAACATCCAACCTAAGCGGTGATGAAATGATTAAATGTTTGCTACATCAGGGAGGAAGGCGCTGGGACTGATTTCCAACCCTTAGAAGTAGCGAAAATGCCTATCACATTAGGAAGGAATGCAGTAGGACTAACATCCAACCTAAGCGGTGACGAAATGATTAAAAGGAGTGGGAAAGCATTGGGACTAATTTTCAACTCAAGAAGTCTGCTCCATTAGGAAGGAAGGCGCTGTGACTAATTTCCAACCTTACAAGTAGCAAAAATGTCTATCACATTAGGAAGGAATGCACTATGACTAACATCCAACCTAAGCGGTGACGAAATGATCAAAGATGCCTGCTACATCAGGGAGGAAGGCACTGGGACTAATACAACCTTACAAGTAGCGCAGATGTCTATCACATTAGGAAGGAATGCAGGAAATGCACTAGGACTAACATCCAACCTAAGCGGTGACGAAATGATCAGAAGGAGTAGGAAAGAACTGGGACTAATTTCCAACTCAAGAAGTCTGCTACATCAGGAAGGAAGGTGCTGGGACTAATATTCAACCTTATAAGTAGCGAAAATGTCTATCACATTAGGAAGGAATACACTCTGACTAACATCCAACCTAAGCGGTGACGAAATGATCAAAGATGTCTGTTACATCAGGGAGGAAGGCGCTGGGACTGATTTCTAACCCTTAGAGGTAGCGAAAATGTCTATCACATTAGGAGGGAATGCACTAGGACTAACATCCAACTTAAGCAGTGACGAAATGATCAGAAGGAGTAGGAAAGCATTGGGACTAATTTCCAACTCAAGAAGTCTGTTACGTCAGGAAGGAAGGCGTTGGGACTAATATCCAACCTTACAAGTAGCGAAAATGTCTATCACATTAGGAAGGAATGCACTATGACTAACATCCAACCTAAGCGGTGACAAAATGATCAGGAGTGGGAAAGCACTAAACTTGAATCCCAACTCAAGAGCTGATCAGGAAAAGAATGTCTATTACACTGAGGAGGAAGGCGCTGGGCCTGATTTCCAACCCTTAGAGGTAGTGAAAATGTGTATACTGTAGGAAGATTGTGCAAATTCATGCAAATTGTGGAACTGTGAACATTTGTGCAACTTCACAATGACTGTGGTATGTCCTACGATGAGTAGGAAAACAAAAGAAAGGTGCAGTTCTGTAGATTAGAACCGTCAAACCCTTTCCGCAAGAGGTTGTACATTGGGATTCTCACCGAAGTTCCATGAGAAAAATGTATGAGTAGGACCCAGAGTTTTTATGGTAGAAGATTTTGAGTCAAGAGATGATAATGGTGATAGGCCAAAGAGGCAAGGACGAGTAGGAAGCCTTAACATCCATTGAATGAGGTCTTAATCCACTCCGCAAAAATTTGAATTTGGAGGCAACGTTAGGAAGGAAAACCTTAACATCCATTTAAGGGGGCTTTACATCCAACCTAAGAGACAAAGAGGAGTAGGAAGCTTTAACATCCGATCCTAAGAGGCAAAGCGGAGTAGGAAACCTTAACATCCATTGAAGGGGGTCTTATTCCACTCCGCAAAAAATTGAATTTGGAGTTTGAAATTTGTGAAAAATTTGTGTGAGGTTTGTGAAATTCTTGTGGAACTTGTGGAATTTAGGAGAGTTGTGAAAAATGTATGTGGGAAATTATGTAGTGCAGAATTTTGTTGAGATGTCTGTGCAGAGATTTGCAGTGTTAAGATTGAATTTTGTGAAATTTTATGTGGAATTTGTGAAAATTTATACAGTGTGGAGAATGTCAGTAGAAGTTTGTGAAGTGCGGAGAAACTATACCAGCTCGGACAACCGCCGGGGACATTACATCCGTACTAGATCTAGTTGAGAAATGACAACCATCAAGGAAATTACGCCAAATCCCAAGAAAAAATTGGTCACATTGGAAAAGAATATCAGAGACTTAAATCAATCCCAAGAGAAGATCAAAGAAAATGTCCATGTGATAAGAGATGTGGTTCTGTAGAACCAGCCAAGCTTCATTCACACGAGCAATAGGACCCAGATTTCCTGCGGGAGGAAACTTCGGGCTAAGAGAAATGACGTTGGTGACAGGTCGAGAAGGCTCAATCGAGAAGGCTCAATTTGACCAGGTCGAAATTTGAAGTGATGTTTGTGTTGTGTGAGTTTTCTTTTAGTTGTCTTGTTGTTAGGATTTGAACCCAGTTCTAGACAAGTATGATATCGGTGTTTCTAAGGACAAGACTTTGTCTTTAAACACCATGATGTGCAGTACTTCTTGAGATACTATCCGTTGATCAAAGACGCATGTAAAAACAACTCACTCTTCAAGGTACTATCAGAATTGTATTCTTTCAAGTACACATAAAGATGTGTTATTTTTAAGGACATCACAGCTCGAGAGGCTGTAACTTTATAGCTCCGTTGTGGCAGTCGTCACTTGCTTATCACTGGTTTGTGTAAAAAATTGTCCACGTTGTTCTGAGGAATTGCTTTGACGTTCTTAAATTGATGTCAATGTTGAGTCGTCTGGGCACTTGAAAGATATGACTTCAAGGTAGAATTTCCATTAGTTTGCTAATGACATAGTCATTTAATTTAGTTCTTTCTTTCTGGGCCTAAGCAGATTTCAAAACTTCTGCTCATGTGATCAAAATATTTTTTTTCCCCAAAGCAAAGATATTTCTGAGTTAATTAATACTCAACCAAAAGACACATGATCACTTAACTCTTTTCAGAGTATAACATCAGAAGAATTTTCTTAAGAAAACTTTTCAAGTTTTATTGATTAGTGAAGGATTCAGACACTAACTTTTGATTATATGTCTACCTCAAGTTTCTTCTCAGGGAGACTTTCACGTAATTTTTTTTTTCATTTGCTATCCCCACCTTTTTTTTTTGTTGAGAGTTTTTATATCTGGTGGAGCACATTTAATGATTTTGAATGTCTAAGCTCAGACACCAATTTTTTATTTTGTGTCCACCTCAAGCATTTTTATTTTTTTTTTGGAGATTTTCACATAATCCATTTTTTTGTATCATTTTCTTCTACTCCTTTTGTTTTCTGAGAATTACTATATCTGGTAGAGCATATTTCTTTTAAAGATTTCGAATGTCCAAATTCCCTTGCTCAATAATCCTCAAATATTTCTTAAGATAAATTCTGGGATATTATAGCTCGTTCGAAAGTCAGGACCCAGTCACTTGGCAGAAGATTAAAAGACTTGTCATATCCTTAGTCGATTACTCGTATTTTAATCACACTGTTTCATTTTGAAATTCGCTTAGGACCCAATCCAAATTCTTTAAAGTGTAGGACACGGTCATTAGAATATTAATTTCATTCTTCCCTCAAGTCATAATCTTATCACTAGGCAGTTTGAATCTGGTTTGATATTTTCTTCGAAGGTTCCACTTGAATTGCATTCACTCCTTCGTTAGTTGCATAGGGGTCAAGCGGAATATTGGGATCGACCGAAATCATATTGATAGAACCTTCTTCAGGTTCCCTCAAATATTCTTTCGGGATCGTTATGTCTCCACTCTTAAAGTTTCTCTCAAGTCAGTCCTTAAAGACGAAACAATCTTCTTTGGCGTGGCCGAGCAACCTGTGATACAGGCAGTACTGAGGATGATCCTTCTTGTCAGCCTCTTCTGGCTTTGTCAACGCCGGCAGTTTGAATTCTGGTTTTTTTTTTTAGTAAGTTGCGGAACATCTTCCCCACTGACTCATTCTTAAATGGATGTCTTATTCATTCGTTCTGTTATTGTCAAAAGCGGCCCTCTTTCTGTACTGTGGGGCATCTGCTGAGACGAATGCTCATTCCGTTGCTGAGGACGCTAGTATGTATGCTGAGCCTTTTCGGCTTGTATGTTCATTGGCTGCAATTGTTGCCACTGTTCTTGACTTCTTTTCAAATTTCTTCACTGGATTTGACTTCTCAGTTCTTTCTAGAAATCCCAACTATTTGGCCTCTTCTTGTAGGTTTTGGCCTTGGCAAATAGGTTTTTTTTCAAATGTCTTAATTGTGAACCCCTTAAGCATAAAGGCCACTGGACCGTGGATGCTCTTCAAAAGAATCTTGATTGTGTGTTGCTCCTGAAGTGGCAACTCGCACTTCATGCTCAAGTTTCTCCATTGTGAAATGTAGGCCACCAAAGTTTCGTCCGACTTCTGTTTCTTTACCACAAAGTCACCTACAGTGATGTGGTGTTGAGCCCCAGTTAACCGTTTAATGAACAAGTCTTCCAATTCTGCAAATGTTTTAACCGAGTCGTTAAGTAATTCTGCGTACCAGTCAAAGGCAACCCCGGAAAGACTGCTCACAAACTGTCAGAAAAGTAGTGCATCGCTACCCCCCGCGTTGCAGCAACTTGCTCGAAAGTGTGCAACATGCCGTCGAGGGTTTCCGGTCCCATCAAAGGTCTTGAACAACGGTGGTACGAAACCCTTTGGTATTGTATAACATCAAACTCTTCTGGGTAAGGTCTACCCTTCAGAATCAATGTTCCTCTCTTTGATTTAGTCAGGGCTTCTCTCACTTGTCGTTCCACCATCTGTTTAATGTCTTTCTCTAATATTGTGTTCTGGGTTAAATCATTCTTTTCGTATACAATGTGAATGATTTCTGACTAATTCACCTCTGGAGATGCTATCGGTGGTGACTGTGACTACCCTTGAATAGTGTCCATAGCGATCATCATTTCAACTTTCTTTTCGAGGCATTCAATCTGTTCGTCACGTTGTTGAATGGCCCTTTGAAAATCCGTTCGCCACATTGTTGAATGGCCCTTTGAAATTCATCCGCGGTGTTCCCCTTGGTGGGTAGAGAAGCATCGTGCAAGGATGACGCGACCCTTGTTGGGATGACTGTTTGCCATTTTGCGAGTTGTACTGCTGCAGATGTTGTTGGTTGTAGTGTTGGCTATGCGTGGATGCTGGTAGATCTGTCGAGGCTGCTCAGCTTGAATCTGTACTGACAGTTTGCCTTTATCCACCGTTGTTACTTTCTCAGATTTCTCTTTGAATGTCATCACTGGCTTTGGACTATTATGGAGAGATGGTGACAGTGTTGTAGTAGCAATCCCATAGACTCCATCCATCTTCGTAGGTAGCAGTCAACTGGTGAAACCAACTCTCCATGAGTAGAGGTGAGGTCTCACGTAATACTGTCTTATTCAGTTGAAGGACGGTGTCAGTAGTAGCCAACTGAGTATCCTTTGAAATTTATTTATGTGAATTTTGTCTCAAATTTTGCATTTTACTTGGAGTTTAAATGAAGGATTGTGAAAGTGAAATTCCGGTTTAACTTGTTCGCAACAAGTCAAACCCAAGGAGAAATGAAGCGTAGGACCCTGTTTGGAATTTGGAGGGGGAACCTCGCATCAAGCTCGCTTCGATAAATTGCTTGCAACCTACCACACACCTATTAGGGGTCCAACCCATATTAAACCCTAAAGGATCTGGAACCCTTCTGTTTAAGGTTGCTTAAACAGACGGCTCCACAATCCAAATAAGTTGAGTATACCCGCCCAAGGAAGAAATGAGCGAGGCACGCCAACGGAAGAATGGTAGTCCGGCCTATGAGGAACATAGACATACTACCGATGTATGAAGACAAAACCTTCTGATCAAAAATGGAGAGAGGCACTAGTCCCCAGCGGAGTCGCCAGAAATTGTCGGTCAACTTTTTCTATGTGAAAAATTTTGAAATGTATTTTTATAGCTTTGAAAAATAGATGATTTAATTTAACCTAAAAGGTATATAATTTTATGAAAATAGTGTATTTTAATTTTGAAAAATGAGACCGACTGGATCTCATTTGCCCAATAAATTTGTATAATCATGCCCGGTACCACAAATGATACAGCTTCTCGAAAGATAAGTGTACCCCGCGGCAGTGGACCCAATCATACAACTACGAGGTTTGTGACATCCATTTGATTTGCGAACCTTTTATATTTGACCGACAAATTATCCTATTTAATACAAAAATTAAATATGATTTATTTTACCTGGGTTCCAAGTTCCTTATAGCGGCAAGCCCCTATAGTTAATTACTTCCCAAGTGACAGGAATCACTTGAGAAGACTCTCGATAATGATCAGTGGTTCAAGTCTTCAAGAATTCAATGTTTAAGTTATTCAGGTTTCCAAGGTAGGGCGTGGAAAAAACAAGTGGGAATGACTCAAGTAAGAACAATCCATTCAGAAGTCCAAATGAAGTAAAAGGTAGGAGATGTCACAGATCCAGAGGGGAATCCTCAGTGACCTCCCAAACTATCGTACTGTGTGGCTGTGTTTTAGAGAGGATTTTATATGAATGTTAAATCCTGTCAATTTTATTAATTGGGACTTATACCTACATAATAATTGGTTATGCAAATAGCCCACAAATATAAGAGGTTTTACGTCATTCTAGATGATAACCTCGGAACCTAAGGCGAATTAGGATTTACGCTGCACAACATAGTTGTGCAGGAGCCTAAAAGAGAGGAATTATGTCGCGCTAGGCGAGCTACCTCGAAATCCTATGGGTTGTTTAAACTAGGAAAATTCAGTTGGTGTAGACTCATTTCGCTGTTGTAGAATTGCGACCACCTCCACCTGTAGTTCGCTCCAAACTCATTGTCGTGCTACCCACGAAGTTGCTCCGAGCTCCTCGTCGCAGTAACAGTCCTAAAGTCTAAAGCTCAAACAGTTTTATCAGGTGTGTTTTAATGTCTCAATTTGGTTGTCAATAGGGGGTTCAAGTTGATTAGCGCGACACCGGTTAGGATCCCTTAAGTTAAACGAGTTGTGATCCCCATTTAAACCGGGGAGATCTCGTTAGTAACCGTGGGTTACCTTCTCCGAGGGACTCCCGTAAGTTCGAAAGAACGTGTTATGTTTTGTTTTTTTTTATTTGAAAATATTGTTTAATTTTGAAAAATCGTTTTGTTTTGAAAATAAAATTGCAATCAATGTCTGCATAATGTGTTAGAGCAAGAGTAAATTGCAATGGTAAAAAAACAACAACAAAAAAACAATAACAAATAAAATGTACTTGCGTACGTGGCGTATATGCTGCTGTTATTCCTGTTCCATGTTTAACTCACAAAACACAATATAATTTGCAGAGAATTTAAATAAATTGCAGAGAAAAGAAGAAAACAGTAGAACAAGTTGTAGTAACAACTAGGAACTCCAAACAGGTGATCCTAAGATTTTCTACAACTACTGACTGCAACTAGCGAGCTAGTACGATGATCCTACGATCTCCTACGGCTTCGGGAAGCAACTAGCAAGTGTGTATGGTGATCCTACGACTCCGAACGAACTAGAAATTTTGAATAACGTCTGTATGAGTTCCTATGAACCCAAACAACAATCGACAACACCTATTCGACTTCCTACGAATCCGAACAGTGGCGAGCAGCAACTAGATGGCTTCCAAACGAACCCAAATCGTGGTA
>NW_018165157.1:197929-199899 GCF_001263595.1 Phalaenopsis equestris
CCCCAAATGAGGGGTTTAATTCCACCAAAACATCCCCAAAATGCCCCAAATGATGGGTTTAGTTCCACCAAAACAGCGATTAAAACAGTCCCCAAATGAGGGGTTTAATTCCATCAAAACAACAATTAAAACATCCCCCAAATGAGGGGTTTAATTCCACCAAAATAGTGATTAAAGCATCCCCCAAATGAGGGGTTTAATTCCACCAAAACAGCGATTAAAACATCCTCAAATGCCCAAAATGATGGGTTTAATTCCACCAAAACCGTGATTAAAACATCCGCCAAAAAATGAGTAGAATCCGGCGGAATTTACATGTCATCACCAAAACAACGATTTTTACTTACATAACAACTTACCTATGCATGAACATGCGTATTTCACTTTCTTAAAAGTTAAAATGGTGATATTTGTTATGTGCTAGGAAGGATTTGAGTGTTATTTGTGTAAAAATTGAAGTTTGGGTGTTAGATATGTAAATACATAAAAGTTAAGTGGCATTGATAAAAAAAACATGAATAAATCATAAGTTACAGCCAGTCAATTACGATAATAAAATATCAGAGGAAGCATATGGCCGAAGCAAAGCACATGCGTCAGAATTGGAACAAAGACAAGTTTCTGCAATTTGGTAAGCAGAGAAATTTAATTGCATACCGTGAAGTCCAAGAAGAGGAAGATGCAGGAAAGTTGCTCGTGCCCAAGGAGGAAGGGGGGAAGAAGCCTACCTTTGCAAAAGGGAGGAAGCTTGCAGTTCGCTGGATAAAAAAAAAATGTGGGTTGGCCAGCTACCGGTGGAAAGGGAGTGAGGCACGCGAAATTGAGGAGAGGAGCTGGAAACTGGTATCGAACGGAGCTTCTTTTGCGTCCGGAAGGGAAAAGCAAGTAGGTGGGGGTCGGTGCGGAGCGGGTCTCTCGAGAGCGGGTCTCTCGAGAGCGGGCCTATGAGCGAAGGGATGATCGAATCGAGCAGAGCTGAATGGGGTCTCTGTGCCGAGAAGAGCAAGTAAGCGAGCTCGAGCAGAGGAAGAGAAGAGCAGGAGGATGCGTTGATGAATGCGTTGAGTGGGAGACGGGATCGAGCAGATGCTCTACAGTATTGAGCCGGGAGACAGGATCGAGCGGGGGGTTTCGTTCGATGCAGAGGGAGGAGAGACGAGTGGGCAATTCGGCGTGGAAGGCGGGATCGAGAGCGTCGGGTAGGCGTGAGGCGAGCGGGAGAGCGGCTCGTCGAGCGGGCTGGGGCGAGCGACGTCTGAAGGCTCGAATGGAAGGTTTTGTGCGCAGGGAGGAAGCGCTCGAGAGAGCGGGCCGGGGTTTTTTTTTTGTCGAGGAGCAGAGGCGAGCAGGGGGAAGGTTCGAGCGGCTTCGTGCGGGGGAGGCGAGAGCCAATTGAGTGTAGGATCGAACAGAGGAGGAGGAGGATCGCTTCTGTCGAATCCCCCAGTAGAAAGGAAAATAGCGGGATTTGTATCTCGCGCTAGCCGTTACAGGTGCATTGAGCGGGCTATTGAATGTCTTCCATGCAGGGGCAGTTATATTAGGTAAATATTAACCCCTAATCAAATCTAATTAAGATGGAATTAGGTGGTTAAATTTGAATTTTAAAAAATTTAAAATTTGAAATAATCCTGGCTCGAGTTCAGCCTGTGTCGAGCTCGAATTGAGCCCGGGCTGAACCCGAACCCGTGCCCCGCCAATTAAAAGAAACGTGCATCGATATCCGTGCAGTTCGCGTGAGTGTGGAACCACAACAATATGGGTGTCTTTCCTAGCTAAAGTAGATGTTCCGGACGCGTCGGTGCGGTCCGTTTCATCATCCGGAGTCGTACGGACGAATTTGCCGACGGACGAGTGAAATCAATTCAAAGTCGTGTGGAGTGCGATGCATGCGCAAAATGCGACGTTATCGAGCATTCGGGTCGCAAAGGGGTTCCCTAGGGGCTGCTCCTATTAATGTAGGAACTCGA
>NW_018165157.1:200154-212109 GCF_001263595.1 Phalaenopsis equestris
ACTTTCCCTTTACCATAAATGCACAAAAACATATAATGGAACCACGAAAAGTAGTGTGACGATTGAGTTTATGATTTGTGACAAAGTTAAAGAGTTCAAGAGTCGTGTGGATAGAATCCCTAATCTCAAACTCAGAATTGGCTTTCAGGGTAGAACTTAACATCTTCATCCCATACTTTGTCAACATCCCTAAACGTATTCAAGCTTGGCTTCTTGTTGTTGGTCTGAAATTGAATGCAGCTACTTGATGTCGCTGTTGCATCTATTTTTTTGCTAGTTATCATTGGTGTTGCCACTTCTGCTTATTGTCACTCCTTCCGTTGTTGTTGTTGTTGCTGTCGTTGAAAGATGTTTTTGCCGTGAAGGGTGAAGGGTCTGTAGCAAGACGATATCAGGCTGCAAAGAGAATCCAACAGTAGAGGGGCTTGCAACAAAGAGATTTTCCGCTGAAGGAAAAAAATGAGGACAGGGTTGTAGGGAGAAAATCCAATTGAAGAAGTTTCAGGTACTCTGCAAGAAAGGAGGTTTTACGTTGGAAGGAGGTCTGGCACTGGCAGGAAGGGATTCCGACAATGGCAGAAAAGGATTCCGGCTCTGGCAGGGAGGGAGTTCCGCTCTGGCAACAAGGGAGTCCAGTGCTAAAAGGGTTTTCGACCATATCAAGAAAGTGTTTCGACACTGCTCTGGAAGCAGGTCCGCTGGTTAGCTTAGGGTTCTATGGCTTTGATATCATGTAGGGGAGGAAAATTGCTTTATTCACTATTGACAAATATGCTACATATATAAGCAAACAAATCCCTCCTTATTTACAGCTTATCGAATATATCAAACCTAAATTAGGAAAGAAAATAATCCTGAAATAAAAAATAAAAAAACATAAAATAGGAAGGGAATAAACTAATCAAAAGTTTCCTAAGTTGTCCCAATCAAATCCTCCAAAATTTGGAGGCCGACTGGCTCACATGAGAGAGGGCAAGAGAGAAAGAACTGAATGGAAAGAAGGAAAGAACTGAATTTTCTCAAATTTCCACATAAACCATATTGTGTTATACGCTATGTTATCAAAATGAACTATGCACTATTATAAACTATGCTTTTTTGTTTCATAACTTCAATATACTTTTGTACATAAGTTATCTTCGCAATTCATTTATTTAAGAATCATCGAAATTAGGCATACTAAGACAACTATAAATTTTGATTTGTTGACTACACCCGTTGCTACATTCAAGATTCTCATTCACCCCCTCTTAGAGGCTTATTTTCATCTCTTTTTTTTTGTACTCTTATGCAATATGTAAGCATTTAAATGAAATCATGTCTTTCATTCAAGTTTTCTTTCAAATGGTTCTCTCAGACAACTACATGGAATAAAGATTGTTGCACCTATCATTAAGACCACAATGAAGGCCTTGAATTGGTAACTAGCATAGTTTAATGAGATAATGAAGATGTGAATATAGGGTTCCATGACGGGATTAGAAGGGGTTGCTCATCATGTATCTAAGAGTACCATATAAAATAAGAAAGAAAAAGGAAAAAATTAATCCAAATAAAAGATTTCTATGATGGTTAAAATTAAAACTAGTAATAGTATAATCATTCAAGCATCCCTAATACAGCTTTAAGTTGCTACTATTACAGATCCTTAGCACAATGCCCAAGGGCCCATTTGGATCAGCTTAAAAGTGCGGCGGCATTTTCAAAACGCCGCCTCAATGTTTGTTTCTTGCGTTTGAGGAACATTTCCAAAAACGGGATTTTCTATTTTGTATTAGATGCAGGTCGTGGGTATATCCCCGCGGGCCGCGTTTCTTCGTTGCGTTTAATTCCTTATTCCTCCGCTGCCCTCGCCATAAGCCTTCGAAATCACCTCTTTTGATCGCGACGATCGTGATTTTACGCAGAACAGCAAACCCTTCGGTGGTCTAGAGAAGAGGAAGAAGCGGAGGGCTTATCTTCACTCCCCAATCTTTGGGAACGAAGCTTTGGGAACGAAGCAGTGCAGCAGATCCATCCTCCTTTCAAGGTTTATCTTCGCTCCCCAAATCTCCATTCTTCTTCGTCGGATTCAACCTGATTTATTGCAAACACTTTTTAGGATTAATTTTTGAGGGGAAGGTGAATCTCTCTAGTGATCTGGAGGTTGGATGAGGATCCATGCGTGGATTGTTGCTCCATCCGGCGAGAGAAGTTAGAGCTCTGTACCATTTTCGTACTATTTTTAGAATTCTGCATCAAGAATTTATGATTCCAGAGATTTGGTGCGATTATTATGCTGATGGAAGTTTGTCGAAGCTAAAAAATGGGATTTTTTTTGTGCCCTCATGGTTTCTAATATATTGCCATGTAAGCTTCTTCAAAAGCAAGATGGCTCAGACGATTCGGATGGCGAATCTGCCATGTCTCGTTGTGAAGCTAACAGGATACCGATTTTGATGAACTCAATGGATTGTTTCTATTCAAAACATGCTCTCTGAGTAATGCTTCCCCTGCTCACAAATCTAATCTGCAGCGAACTGCTACAGTGAGCTTACAATGGTTTTTCTGAAGAGTCGGGTTCAGATTCTAATATCTGTAGCAAACCAAATGAGGAAGATCTGCTTGAATTTTCTCAGGGAACTACACCAGATAATAAAAATAAAGTAGAAATATTTAACATAAAAGAGAATTTGGATTCAGACATTGCACATAAGGTGTTATATGCAACATGTTCACCATCAGAATCTATATTGGAAGACAAATCAGATCAACGAGAATATGTGCCAGTACTTTGTATTATTAGTGGGGACATGTAAATTTGTTAACTAATTAAATTTAAATTAATTTATTGTATAATTTAATTTATTATATAATTAGTGTAAAATATAAATTATTTATTAGAATTTATGTTACACAGAACTTAAAAAATAAATTTGAAAATTAAAATTTATAATACAAAAATCTGCAAATCAGCTGTTTTCCAAAAGCACAAACCAAACAGTTAAACAACTTATCCAAAACAGAGGCAGAATGGTCATTTATCCAGAATCAGCTATTTTTCAAACGCTCAAACCAAGCACCCGTCAAGTTTATCCGGATCAGCTGCTCATCAGCAGATTATCAGAATAAGCTGTCTATTAGCATAAGCTGGATAAGCTGCAGCAGCCCCAACAAGCACAATGACTAAGAGTCTATTAGGGGCAGCTGCAGCTTATCCAACTTATTCAGATAAGAAGTTGATCCAAATAAACTGCTGATCCGGATAAGTTGGCTGGTTATTTGCTTTGTGTGTTTGAAAAACAGCTGATTTGCAGTTGTTTCTGAAAAAATGATCATTCTGCCCCTATGCAATTATGTTGTTATAACAGAACTGTCATGACTATATATTTGATAATTTATAACCAAAAAAACTACTTCATAATAATACAGGAAATAAGATAAAGACCTAAAAATAAAATATTAGAAAAAAAATTCATCCTATTTAATAAATAATTAAAACAAATCCTATCATCAAATTCACATGAAGAAAATCAATGCTAATATAGATATACCTTAATTTTCTAATAACAATAAAATGGTCAAACAGTTAGGAAGAAATGTCACACTAGAATCCAAAATTCTAACATCCAAATTTGGAAGGATGGTGTGAACAGGTTTACCTTCCCCTATGGTTCTGTTAGGAGCAGAGTGGAAGGATGAGAAAGATGGAAGTATCACTAATCTTTGCATGTCGCAATCCCATCGTGGCCTTCTCTATTAGCTTTAATTGTGACTGTATTGCGAGGTTTCATTCACGAAGGCGATGGTTTTGGGCGAAACCAGGAGAGCGGGAGTGATGTAAGTGAGGCTTCGGCCTACGATGACGAGCGAGTCGATGTGCGGCAAGTGTCGAGCAAGCATATCCTTTGATCTTCTTCTCCTCTACGACTCTTCTCTCTAGAACGGGACGAGGGCAGTCGAAGCGCAAGAGGGCAGCCCCGTAAAATATTTCACGCGAAAGCACGAACGCGGGTCGCAGGGCAAAACAGGCGGCCACGTTTAATAAAAATTTCACATATTATAACGAAACGCACCCCAAACCCAAATCAAACGCCTCCACCTGCGTTTTCAAAATGCACAGCAGCAAATAAGCTGCGCCAACCGGGCCCTAAATGGTGGCCAAGAGTATAATAAATGATGGAAATAATCAAATGGCCACAAAAGCATGAACAATTGATAAAATGACATCAAAATTTAATAAGATAACATGAAAAAAAAACTTTAAAATTTAAAAAAAACTCTAAATTCTGAAAAGCAATGACACTGCAACAATGAAAAGGTGAACACAGATGCATGTTATTTGTCCTTCATCGACTTTATTCAATTGTAAATTGCTATATTATGTAGAGTTGAAATAATCTTACACCCAAAGACTCAGAAGTATACAACATAAAGCTATACCTATGGATCATGAAGTGATTGATGATACAGCCAACCAACTAGCGTTCAGGAACTATCAACTATGATCCTGGTTGGAAGAAGAGTTGGAAGTAGTGGAAGAATTGATATGTGTTTCCCCTAGAAAATGTAGAATGTCACAAAAATCGCCAATAATAATAACTTGACCTTGAAAGTGTATAGTTAGGTAATATATCCTCAACCTAAAATGTGGAGCTAATGTTAAAGATAAAAGCGTGAATCATATATAGAAACAATACATCCTAACTTTCTAAAGACAATCGGTCAAATTTATAGATTTTATTAAGTAATATCATAGAGGTGAAGTAAAGATAGAATTTATGAAAGGCTATGAATCTCTCAGAAACTTTCTTCAGAACGTATTTACTAAAAATATGTATTTACACATTTTAGGTCATCATTGAGCTTGGACCTAACCTATCATGATAAAAGCCCTCAAAATAGTCCTACAACATGCAGTATTTCTTCCTAAAGAGATTTAGATTTATTTGCTCACAACAAAAGACAAGGTGGATGCATAATTGAATAAGAGGCAATGAGGAACCTCAACAATTGATTCTTAAAAAAGATTAAAAGGATTAGATGCTAGCGTTATTGCTGACTGCATGAGTCCACCAGCATGTCGAGTTTATTTTGATGATAACAATACAAATAGGCTGCTACTAATGTTTAATATTTGTATTGCAAGACCAATATCAATGACGTATTAATGTAGAGACTGTCCGTTCAACAAGGTAGATATAACTCACCTTTTCAAGACTAAAATTTAGTTGATTGAACTTGAGTCTCGTGACATCATTAAGTCAAAACTGTAAATCATATGTGTACTACAATGTAAATTTACTTTAAGAATGGTTTACGGCTCACAACACTCTATAATTTTGTCTTTTTAATCAAAAATATTTTTTAAGTTTTGTATGTTTTAAGAAAATAAAATACGTCACTTAGTGGAATAAAAGTTTCTTGTTGTTGTTGCTGATGTTATTGTTGTATGCTTTAAAAAAAATAAAATTATTTACAAATACTCTATTTTATTCATAAAAAATCCAATCACTAGTTACCCAATTCATGATAACATTCATTATACAAATAAAAGCATTCCCTCTAAATATCCTTTGCATGCTAGAGTTGAATTAGACCAAACAAATTATTGTCGATTCCAAATAGCATAATGAGATTCTAGCCATATACGATAATGACTCCCAGCATAGTGCAAATCATTTGAGTTCATATCCTTCTTAGAACAGATGAAAGCCAAAGTTTTTTGTCCTCAATCTAAGCACATTTAAACATAAGCTTTTTAGGGTAAATTTTGATACTATTGCATTCATTGAAAAAGCACTTCAACATCATTCAATCTCTTCTTGAAAATATCAATTAAAGCTCTCAAAACAAAATTAGTAAAACCCATTTTCGACGCTTTGTAGAAGACTTTGTCCTCTGTTTCACTTACCAACTAAGAAGAGCACTTGAGCGCATGTAATATTCTATTTTTTATCACCCTATCAATTTACAAATCACATTAATTAGATAAATAAGAAATTTCCTAAAACATATGCTTTCCTTGCTCGACTTGACTAGAACTAAACAAAACATTGTGAGATGAAAGCTTTGCATGCAACAACTCCCTGCATACTAAATGACAAGTTTGATTTTCTATCCTTCTCAAATTTGAAAACCCCTTGTCCTTTGCCCCCCTATCCAAGTACTTGTAAATAAAAGACTTTTAGATTTAACTACTATAACAATTGAAAGTACTTGAAAAGCTTTCAAGCTCTTCTTATAAAGTCTTTGTGAAAGCTCTTCAAACGCTAAAGCTCAGTATCAATGTTCTCTAGAAATCATTTGTTCGCCATTTCACTAACCAACTAAAAAGTGTACTTTAGCACATATCCTACTGTTAATTATCTTATTCATTTTGCACACAACATTCATTGTATACAAATAAAAGTACAACATGCACATCTCTTTTCCTTACAAGATTCAACTAGAACTCAACAAATTGTTATCAATTCCTATATATGCACCATGACGGCAAACTATAGATTGACCTTCTATCTTTCAAAGATATGATGAGATCCTTCCATGTCTTTTCTCCCCCATGTCAGCACTTAAATAAAAGTAGTTTAGAACCAAATTATTATTACATCTGTTGAAAAAATTTCAAGCGCTTCTTGCAAAGTTTTTGTGAAAGCATGGCATCAACTATCCATGAAAAACTGATGTTCATTGTTTCACTAATCAACATAGAAAATACTTGAACTATAATACTTACATCATAAAGTGATTCACAAAATATTTATTGCAAAACTAGCTTTGTAGTAAGTTTCTTTCTTGTATTTCATTTTTGTTTCAATTGTATACTTATTATTGGAGTATGGAACTAAGTCTCAAAAGACTTGATTACTAACTTGTATATCATTGCATGGAGTTAAATGTTCAAGTATAATAGAGTAAAAGTGTGAAATTCTCCACAGGCTTGTAGAGCAAAGAAGGGAGTATTAGTGGAATTCTAAGTGGCGTGTGTAGGTGTGGACATGTAGAACCACATAGAAATAGTGTCTCTTTTAATCATTTACTTTTTCAATATTTATCAATATTTACTTTTGTTTAACACTACAAAATATCAATTGTTTGATGAAGAATAATCTACTTATGTTCAAATATAGTGAAGTTCAATTTTGGACAAGCTCAAACTTGGAGTCAACCTCATAATATTCAAGTCCAACTTTAAGTTGTAGGATTATAGCATTTGAAGATTTTCTAAATCATCAGTCGAAAGAGGATCATAATCCTATGCATCTTCACTGGGACAGATTTCTTACACAAGGGAATCCAAATGATATAGCATAGGTGGCCTGATATAAGATTTAAATGCTAAACTTCAAGTAATATTGGTGTTGGTGCTAGTTTATCAAGCGAGAATGAATCAAAATTATCTTCAATTTTCATCATATGGTAAGTAGATTTTAATATGCTTAAGTTAGTATCTTGACTTTGTAAAAGGGAACGATCAACAAATTATTGGCATAATTATCATAAAAGAGATTATAATGTTTTATAGAATTCCTATTCTATGAATATTTATAGGCTTAAGAAAACCCCTAGAATGATAACTACTAGCATTCCAACTGTACAATGTAAGTTATAACAAAGAATGCAAATTCAATGCCATACCACCCTACATAGTTTGCATTTTAGACAAGATTGATCAAATTTTTCATTGAAGCATGTAAGGGGATAGAAAAAATGTTAATGTATTTCAGTATAAACTCCTAAGCATAGTTCTATGTAATGCACTGAATATGTCTAATAACCAAAATTATAATCGAACATATGAGTAGGCATGTAAGAAACCAAAATTGCATAACACAATCAAAACTTAACTACGGTTGAGGCTAGCGGAGAAATCTAAACTATAGGAATGCAACAAAACGAAATGCAAAAGCCAGAAAGAAGAGAATTTATTTGTTATATGATAGATCAAAGAAACCAAAAAAAAAAGGTTGACAGATTGAGGCGAATGTGTGCCACAATTCCTTTGAATTAAACAGATGTGGCAGTTTGCATAAAATTAATAGGTTTGGCTAACAAAAGTGATTTGGGCTGAAATTTAGTGCTTGTGTGGCTGTGTGTGTGTGGGTGTGTGTGTTTGTATTGCATAGTTCAATTCAAATTATGAGCTGTTTAAGGCTAGATAAGGATTTAACAAAATAGGATAAGGTTGGCTGAAACACTTGAAAGTTTAGTGAGTATTTCTACAAAGAAATTAGGAGATCATTTTTGCAGATGGTTGTTTAATAGATGAACATATTTAGGACTTTGATTGCAAATTTTAATGATGATGATAAGAGAATGGCCAGCTTTTAAAAAAATTGGCAATCAGTAACCTAGTAGATAATGGCAAATTTAATGCCGAATTGAATTATTAAAACAATAGAAATGTTTATAGTTAAATTAAGAGATATTGACCACTTGAAAGCTTTTATTTGTTTTCTTGTTCTCTTTTTTGCTCTTCACTAATTAGTGTTCAGCTCTAATTTGAACTCACTATTTTATCGATTAAGTATCGGACCTAATAACAAACAATGTCACAAGTACATAATGGGTGGTCATTGCTTTCCTCTTCCCATTAGGTCACCACACAACCACCAACAACTCAAAATTTCACACCTAACTTCTAACTTTAATTCTTCACAAATAATCAACCATCCTCCAAAATTATAGCCTAAAATTTCTCCACCAATATATCCAAATAACATTTAAAAATTTGAAACAAGCTAATCTTATGATATTAGAGCCTTATGTAAACATATCCTAAGCAATACCAAACCATCAAAAACCAACCAACAACATTATCCAAACTAAGCCGCCTAATATGTTCTTAATTAAACTAAGCCACAAGTAGGGGTGTAAACGAGCCGAAAACGAGCGACCTCAGGTTCAGCTCGTGTTCGGCTCGGTTCCAATATATCCAAATAACATTTAAAAATTTGAAACAAGCTAATCTTATCATATTAGAGCCTTATCTAAACATATCCTAAGCAATACCAAACCATCAAAAACCAACCAACTACATTAGCCAAACTAAGCCTCCTAATATGTTCTTAATTAAACTGAGCCAAAAGGCCCACAACTAATTCACCATAAACCACATAATATTTTTCTTCAAGCAACATACAATTGAATAATGATATTGTCTTCCCTATTGCATTCTGTACTTTTCTTAGTAAACTTGAGTGTAGATCTATTCCATTAAGCGCAACAATGGCCAAGATATGTTATTCTTTATGCAATAAGTATTTTACTCCGACTAGAAAATTGAGATTAAAATTTTTATTGGATGACAAATCAAATTCTATAGAGGATTATGATTGAAAGACTAAACAAACAGACCTTACTCCCATTACCTACCTTAACTGATTTTATAACAATATAATGAGAAAATTCGTCAAAAAGATAAATCTATTAAAAAGCTAATTACCATATGATATGTATTAAACTTGGTTGAATTTATTGTTAACCTGGTACTTAAATAAGCTAAGTTAGAAAATAAATTCAAATTCTATAGACAAAATAGATAGCTCACTAATATCATTACATTTAATTACATCACATGATAGTCACATCGTTTAAAAAAACAAATAAGCATGTCATAACTCATTGTAAATAAATAGAAATTTACATTTCATCATAATGATGGGTATTATTCAAAGTGTTAGAAATAATAAAATACAAGGATATGCAATCTTAGTGCAAGGTTTAATGATTCTGGTATACAATTAAGCATTTTGATATGCCATTGAATATTAATATTACAACTAATATTGCAGAATGGTAGCGGGGTTATCACTACAAGTGCTCGTCAAAATCATACTAATATTTAATAGAATAAGAGCACATGAAATAATCATATCCATTTTATGATATTTATGCTAATAGTTTTGCTAATCAACTAACTATATATTATCATAAAACTCAGCGCAATCAATCCAATTTATACATTTTTTACGCATCAGCACCAACGACGGTATTATCTAAGGTAAATGCTTCAGCAAATAGGTTCCAAAACATGTTGCTTCTGCTAGATATCTCGGATATCCATGTGAATAAAACTGAATTTTTTAGTACATATAGGATTATGATCCCCCTTTTAATGAGATTTAAAAGATGCTTCTCATATACAGCATGATCCTATGCATGATCCTCCACTCAAATATGAATGAATGTTCAAAATTATAAGATGGCTTCCAAACTCGATCCTAAGAATTAAATCATAAACCTGACCCCAAATCTAAATCTAAATAGAAGTATCTTACATCAAATGAAGCTACTTATTTACTTGAGCCCTTCAAATTCTTAACTTCAGATATCACCTGTACAGTTCTATGTTACTAGATCTATAAAATTCTTAAAAGAAAACTATTTGGACTTTGTTTAATTAGAACAACATCTTCATGTTCTCTTTGCTTAAATAACTCAGTGAAACCCTAAGTCCAACAAAGTTCCTTACACCAGAGGTAAATGAAGTCAATCATGTATTTATTACAACGTTAGCTTTTATTATATCTATCGAATTAATTCATTTTCTGGAGTGATTTTTTTTCATAAAATAGTTTGATGAGAATGTTGGAAAGTACTTTGGAACTTATAAGGTCCTTGTTCCAAAGTTAAGTAATTTTCTTCCACCCAACGTTCTTTATTGTTAGCATCATAAGAGAATCAACCCTAATGTCCTCATAACGTTCACAACCTTAGGAAAAATCTGAAATTGAATATGATTAAATATTGAAAATGGATGCTTATTAGCACACACAAGGATGAGCAGGAAAACCATTAGTGACAATATTAATTGTTGTCTTCCCCATCAGTATAATCCATTTAGAATAGATAGTTGCACTAACTGTTAGTGCGCCGTTTGTCATAAAAGCTTGTCAAGTGTTTAGTTCCCCACGATTACAACCCATTGAGGAGAAAGTTGGAAGGAAGGATGGCATGTGGATTTTGGTGGTTAGAAATCTTGAGGGAAGATAGAACTCCTAAGGGAGAAGGATGAATAATTAACCGCCTCCAAATCTACAATCAACCATAGTTGGTTATTGAATCATAAGCAATTGCGGCATTTGTGGATGAACAGATAGAACAGTGTCCGTAAATTCTTGTATATGATTTCTTCTATTCTGACTTAGCTCAGGCACTTGAGTAGTGAGTTGCACCAAAAGGTCCTAAGCTAATATTCTGACAGATGATAAGCTAATATTCTGACAGATGAAAACCGAGACAACATACAAATCACACAATTCTTTTGTATTTACATATATAATACATAAAGTTTCATATTTACGTGATAGCACTCCTATATTTAATAATAGAGCTAAAATACCACTATAGCTAACTTTTTAAGAGTGAAATACATCTTTTAATGCATAGGTTTTTGATACCTAAGTGATATAAATCTAAATAAAAAAGTTTAGACCTTTGATATGTAAATACAAAAAATTGTGGTTAGTAGGTAAATTTCCCAACAGTAATATTTTTTTCAGGAAGAAAATTTGGATAAAAGTAAAATATACAAATAATCAGACTATCAGATTTTGTTGTTTTAGTATGAATTAAAGACGACCTTACATTCCATTATCAATATTCAAGATTATTCAACTGGAAACCAATAAAGAAACACTTTTATCTACCTTTCCTAGTTCTCCCTCAAGACGGATAAGAAATTAAGCAGCAGCCTAGAAATTAGCCATATAGTGGGTTAGAAAGCGAGAAATTGAAATAACGTTACAGTTGAAACGATGATCAAAAGAAATGCCCCTGAGTATAACTGATCTATTCAATATCATAAGCCCTAAACCGAAAAATACTAAAAATTAAAAAATATTTATTAAGAAAAAGTGTAGAGTCCGAGGAATCTTACGATCTCGACCGCCTCGCACACCGCCTCTAGAAGGATGATACATCTTTCGCCCTCTGGAACTTAATCTGGCTCACTTCTCTTTCGACCTTATCAAT
>NW_018165157.1:212272-239872 GCF_001263595.1 Phalaenopsis equestris
ATATGTGATTTAAAAAAAAATCTCATCAGACTATTTTAGGAGCCTCGGCCATCCACATGCGTCTAATAATTCGAGTATCATACACTACATCAAGGGAAATCGAACCTCAAACCAAAGGGGACTTACACTGACAAGCATATGTCCAACCAAGTGATATATATATCATATTTTTAAAACTATTCATAGCAATATTTTTTAAATGATATGAAAATTTTTAATAAAGTTTTAAAAGTTGGATCGGACCTTCTAGTTCAATGGATTCGATAAATAACTGATTTGATTTGCCTTAAGAATTATTTCTAAATCAAATCGATAAAAGCTTGTGAAGTAAAAGATTTGAGTGCGAAAAGATTTATTCATAATTTTAAAGTTATATAGTAATATTTTTTATTGTTGTACATCAAAAAATGCCTGCACTAATTTTAAAGAGATCAAATGATGAGGCAGTACGTCGAAGGCTGGCCCATTGCCAGGAGATCATGAGGCCCACTTGACCGACCGAGCGAAGCTATAAAAGCCGAGCCAACAAGGCCAAAGCCAACTGTAAGGCAGATCAGAAGAAGATTGAATGATCAACAACATGCCCTTAAGTCAGAAACGAGGCAAAAGTGCATAAGAGTTAACCACTACATAAAAGTCGACCAAATATGATGGACTACCTTTTGATAGAGCCGATCAAAGGGAAGATCATGTACCACAACTTCAACCATCCCAATAATGCCTCAGAGGCTCATCACTAGGAATCATTAATTGACAACCAAGTTAGACCAACCGATCAACCCATGCCGACCAAGCTCAGCTGAGAGAGCAGATTCAGTTTACCTAAAGCCAACTAGACTTAGCCGGTTGAGCCAGAAACCAGTCAGATGATAAGCCTATACATGTGAAATATCAGAAATACTCTAGTATGAACCTCTTACAAGCAGGGGAAAAAATATAATATCATCATTGTACTCTTTTTCTTATAAATAGGAGAAACATTTTATGAACATGACTCGACTGTTTACTGTTCATTCCTCTCTTTCTGTCACTCTCTTACTCTCTATCTCTCTCCTTACACTATTCCTTGGGTGTGATTTCTCTCCTTACACTATTCCTTGGTGTGATTCATGAATAAAGTTCCTCTATCCTTGGAGATGGAAAACGACTCTCAATTCTTTGATAGTGTTGAGTTGGCACCGATCGATCAACATCAATTAGGGCATAATGAAGCACCTTGTCAGCCCAAGAATGTATTTTCATGAAAAACCTCTGAGGTTGAGCCACTATAAAGATTCAAGGTCCCAATAATGGAGTTCTATAAGGGGTGGACCAATCTGACCAAAAACATGGCCTCGTTTGAGTCTGCTACATGTTTGTTGAAAATCGGTGACGCATTGAAGTGTCATTTTTTCATTACAATACTGAGAGAGTTAGAACTTAGGTGGTTTAATGGATTATAGTCAATAGTAATCACATTTTTCATTGATTTCAAAAAAATATTTGTGGCATAATTTTTTAGTTCCTGGAAGCCCTGAGAGAACTCATAGGTCCTCATGCAAATCAACTAAGGATAGTAGGGGCATGTGATCATTCATCACTCACTTCCAAAATTATATATTAGAAGTTTTTGACTTGGAACTCCAATCACCCATGGTGCCCTTACTCAAGGGTTAAGGAAGAATCCTTCATATACATGTTAGGCTTACATAAGCCAAAGCACTAGCTGAGTTATTGGAACCAACCAATAATCGCATATTGGTTGAGGAGAATAACTCCAATCTTGCAACCTCCAAAGTAGTATCCTCTCTCGTTACCCTCCAAAAAAGGCCACATAAGGCAAAGGATGGAAACCAAGATACAATTCACATCCTTCCACCCATCCTCGTTATAATGATGCTCTATCGCCACAAGATCATAGTGCAACCTGTAGAACACACCACTAAGGGAGTCAGGTCTGTTATCCTAGCCATCGTCTGAATTGGTATGAAGAGCGCCCACTACTCAACCACAAAATAACCAAAATAGCTCTGTTGAGAGTTTCAATGGGCAAGAATGTTAGAGGCCATAACAATAAATATTATTTTAAAGGAGCAACTCTGATGATAGCTGGAGCTTACGTTCGAGAGCTTCAAGATACTAAGAAATATTGTGTCTATCATTGTGATCATGATAATGACGTTAAAGAGTGTCGATACCTTCAAGTCTTGATGGAATATCTGATTAAGGTCATAAAATTGAAAGAATTTGTTGCTCTAAGAGCAATGAACCGATGATAATGAAGGACTCCAGCTGCAGAAATATCAAGTGTACTACCCAGAGTCTGCAATATATGTATTATTGGCATAATTTTATCATTTTTTGAGTAGATGGAGAATTATCCCATTGATATAGCTTGAAGAGGCTTCGATCGGTAGAATTATGCGCAACTGACCTCATAGACAAATGAAGCTCAAATCCTCCCATAATCTTTATCAGTGAAGACTTGCCCCTTAAGTTTAATCCCTACAATGATGTTATCATTGTAACTGTGTTAAT
Source organism: Phalaenopsis equestris (assembly GCF_001263595.1). Lineage (NCBI taxonomy): Eukaryota > Viridiplantae > Streptophyta > Magnoliopsida > Asparagales > Orchidaceae > Phalaenopsis > Phalaenopsis equestris. The sequence continues at coordinate 214,790 of NW_018165157.1, forward strand.
AGTCAACTATCATATCAGTAGAATCCTCATCAACACTAGCAACTCTGTGAACACCATCTTCAAATTTGTGTTCGATGAGCTAGGTCTCAAAATTGAACAAGTGCAGTTATGCCTGAACCACTATGATATTTTTGGCGAGAGGAAGGAAGCACTGAGAATTATTGATTTACCAGTTACAACAGGGGAGAAAGATAAATAGTTCACTAACATGATAGATTTCATATTGATCGACTCGCCGTCTACTCACAACATTATCTTCGGTTGCCTCTACTCAATTATTTCAATGTCATCACCTCCACCTACCATGTAGTTGTTATGTTCCCAGGTGAAAGAGTGGTGATCATTGTCTATGGTAATCAAGAAGAGTTTCACACATGTTATATCCAGGTAGTCAAATGTGTCTGGTAGGAACCCTTCAAGCTCGTTCGAGCTCGATAACTTATGTGAAAGGGTCTCAAGACTACTAAGATCACCCATCAAATCTTTGTGACCTATGGTAATTCTAATAAATTTTTTTCTAAGTTAAGTTTTTAATGTAGGGCATAGAGATGCATTGATCAAAACCCTCTAGATTCACATATATGTTTTTGCTTAATTTGTTGTGAAAATTCTTATGATACCAATCGATATCACCCCTAACTGCCTAAATGTCAACCTGACGATCTGACTGATGAAATAGAAAATGAAAATGTTTATCGACACCTTGGTTGAGCAATTTTGAGAGGAGGTTTAAGAGCTTCGGGAGGCTGGCTACATCTAAGAGTTTCAGTACCATGCAACAATGCCTAACATTGTCATTACGTAGAATTTGAACGGCAAGTGAAGGATGCATATTGACTTCACCAATATAAATATAATTTACTCCAAAGACAATTACCTCTACCACGAACTGATGTGCTTGTTAACACAATGGTCAACCATTCTATGATGAGCTTCCATGATGCCTTCTCTGGCTACCATCAGATTAAGATGCATCTGACCATTGGGGAATGAATTTTTTATTGATGGATTGAATATCAACCATAAATCTTAAGAGATTTCCATCTAAATGATTAGATGAATCATTCAAAGAATAATATATTAATCTAAAGAATAGAAATATTACCTTAAAATTTATCTAATTACTTGAATGAGAAAAAATCTTCAAAGTTAGGGGTCTACAAAGCCAGGTTTTTTTCCTATATTATGGGTATATGATAGGTTTTACTTTATTATATGATCTAATATCTCTATGAAACCAAGTTCTTAGAAGCAGTTAATGAGGGGTTTTTGTTTGTATCCATACACCATAAAACTTTTTTGAATATTTCCATCTAGATGACAAGGCACGTCATCCTGAAGAATAGCTTATCTCCCTAAAGGAAAAAAATTATTACCTAAAAATAGGTCTGACCACCCAGATGAAAAAAATCTTTGTAGGTCTACTAAACCAAGTTTTTTTTCCTTACCTTACAAGTGTAAGACAAGGTTTATTTTAATTCTAGGGTATCATTCTCTATAAAGGCAAGCTCTTGCAGTTAATTATATCTCTATAGCTGTGAGCCCATTAGCTCTAGAGAAAACTCTTGATTAATGTAATGAGCTAGGTTATCAAAATGTTGGATTTCCATAATGGGAGTGTTGAAGATAATAAAAGGATCTAAGTTGGAAGAATTAAGCTCAAAAAAATGAGACTTATAGTTCGATGACGTTGTGTCATTGAAAAGGCCCAAGTGATGGGATTTAACCATCCAAGGGAGGAGGACTATCTGAAGAGTGATGTTCGAAGAATTTAGAATGATCTGATAGTGCATTTGAATTGGTAAGGTAGAATCACAAGAGAAAAAATGACTTAAGAATATTTGTTTTGACTGACTAAAGTGATTGGAACTGTTAAACTAAATGACAGAGTCAGGTGAGAATGACTTCAAGATTGAAATGAGAAACCATAGGCTCTACAAAGAATACTAATAGGTGGATTAACCTAGACTTTGAGCATAAATTCCCTTTTTAGGATGCCCATAGCTTTCGTTCATCCTGAGGATATTAATATCCCTCAATTATAACACACCATATAGTTAAGAATCCCCTATAAGTGTTGCGGCATAAGAGGATTCGTAATTTTAAGGTGGTATGAAATACCCTTATTAGTAACCGCGGGTTACATCATCCTAAGGTATTCCCTCTAGTCTCAGAGGTAGATTATTTCATTTGAATGTTCTAGTTCTTTGTACTAACCAGGGTACCTATTAAACTCATAAGTTTATATACTTAGACTAACATAGGGTGAGTGTGTGATCCTAGATTGTGATGTCCAATTTGGGTAACCTAAAGTTCATGTCAGATCTATCTAGGTTTGGTTTGTATTCTTTATCTTGGTGTGTTTTAAAAGTTATTTGAGTTTCAATATTTAATTCTTGTTTTTGGTTCCTAGCTATGTCAGTCATTATAAGAATTAAGATTTTCCTAAGTCATAAATTTGGTTTTGTTTCTAAGGTTCGGATGTTTGTGGAGAAAACTATCTTGTGAGAGGTTCTCATCCTTCTTTTTATTTTTTATATTTTTATTATTTTTATTTTATTTTTGAAAACAACACATGAAATAAAAGACCTAAAACTATACATGAAATGATATGTAAAATAATATACATATAGCCCAGATTATACTTGAGTTGGGGTTGAGATGAGTTAGAATAAGTTTCTAGCTCATAATTGAGTTTAAATGTGATATGAAGTCAATTCGTTTTGGTCTCATTTGACCTGAGCTAGACCTTGGTTAGACCTGATTTGAGCTTAGTGGACCTGGGTTGACCTGAGTTAGACCTAGGTTAGACATAGATTGGCTTGGGTTGAATCAAGGTTGGACCTGGGTTGAATTGTGTTAGACATGGATTGGACTTAGATTGGGTTGGTTTGGATTTAGGTTGTACCTGGGTTGCACTTGGGTTAAACCTGTGAGGTTGGACCAGAGTTGAACCTGAGTTGGACCTAAGTTGACCTAAATTGGACTAGGTTGGATCTGGGTTGGACCTGGGTGGACCCTAGATTAAACTTGGGTTGTTCCTAGGTTAGGCCCAGATACGACTTAGGTTGGAATTAGGCTGGACCTAGATTAAACCTAAGTAGGACTTGAGTTAAATTTTGGGTTAGACTTGATTAGAGTTTGGTTAGGTCAGGTATGGATTACGATTTAGACTATGACTTGGATTAGGGTAAGGTTGAGTTTAGTCAACCTGAGCCAGACAGAAACCCAAGCCTTATCCAAGGCCATTGATTTGGGTTGACCTAAATTTTAAAATTAGATAACTTGGAAATAAACTAATAATAATAGAGAAAGGGGAGAAAGCTTACTAGAAAGGAGGATGAGATGATTCATTGGAGGATGCTCGGTCTTCTTATTCTTCTTCTCTACACTGAAATGAAGGAAGGAGAGGCCAAAAGTGTTAAGATAATGAGGAGGAATGCCTATTTATAGGCTGGCAAAAAGGTGATAGAGGCTTTTGTGGTCATCAATTTCATGGTGAGTTGATGGTCCAGATTATTCCAGTGGTTGGAGATGCCACCGATCACTGTCAGTGAAGCGACATGATGATTCATCGTCAAATCCAGAAATGAAGGCCACAAATCATTAGTGTGGCTCAGAGACATGGTCATGTGATGTGAATGGATTTAGTGTGTTAATTTTGTAAATATTTTTCTATATTACAAAATACACAAGGTGGATACAATAGTAAATATGCAATTTAATCCCAACAAAAATAACTTTAGTGAAAATAGTTTTATCCTAAAAAAACTATAAACTGTCATATCCCCTAAAAATAACGTAAGTATACATATCGCTCAAGTAACAAAAGACTCTAGTGGAGTCCTAGATATCGATCCCACAGAGAAGTTGTAAATGCTTATAAGTAAGTTCTTAAGATTATAATGTAAACTACAATTTTAAACTACAAAAGTGAAGTTCAAAATTTGAATCTCAAGTAAATGAGTGAATGCTAAATAAAAAACAGTTAAAAGAGTAAGTTAATTAAACTAATTGCTAAACTTTCAAAAGTAAAATTTACAAAAACTAAATAAAGTTTTTGTGGTGAAGAGTTCAAATTTAAGAAAGTATCCTTCCCCTTTACAATGCATATATGGATTGTAAAGAAATTAAAATCATTTGAATATAAATATATATATATATAATTTACCCTCTTCCAAGTGCATAAAGAACATTGACTAATCCAAAATTTGGTCCCTAATTCCATGGTTAGGCTGGGAGGATACCGGCTTCCACTCTAGAGCTCTCGTTACTCCCTTACCTAAGGATATTAATATATAACAACATGATGTAGAAATCATAGCCCTTTCGGAACATATAATAAACGGCATCCAACAAAGTATATTTCCTTATTTATTTGCATTTAAACCCATGGATGGCATCCTCTCTCATGGAATCAAATTTGATTCTCCCCATGATGTAGAAATCATAGCCCTTTCGGAACATATATTTCTCAACACATTTTAACATTTCAATTGGCTAGATCAAAAAGAAAATGAAGATCAGAGTTCAAATCATCACAAATTATTGACATTTAAAACCATATAAAACAAAATCAATTCTTCAAAAAACCATATCTCAAATAGGGAGAAGGATAAAGAAGACTACTTAGAATTCATGAGAAGGATACGACAAAACACGAATTTCATATATAAAAATAAGTTTACAAAACAAATAAATAAAAGAACACAACTTATCTCACAATCATTCCCAAGAAAATTCCTAGAAGTTCTTTTCAGGCACTTTCCCTCTTTACAAGCACTCTCAATTCTCTCTTAGAAGTCTAATGAAGAAGAAATCTCTCACCTTCCTCTCTCACATTTCCTCTCCTCTAACAATCCTTGAAGAAAATCTCCAAGCCCTTGACTTTCTCTCTCTCTATCTCACACTAATGTCTCTCTTCAGCCCCCCTTTCATGCACCATTTAAGCCCTAAACTTCCCTCTCTTTTATTAGAGGCTACTCCCTCCAAAAAGAATTCAAAATTTCCTTCAAAATTATGTTCAAAAGTTAACGCTTTTGAATTCAAAAGACATGTCTATTGATCCAAGAGGCATATTACTTCATAAAAGAGCCTTCCAAAGTGTTTAGATGCATTGAATCACTCCATGGTGTGTTTAAAACAAGTGTCCCTTCTGAAATTCACGCAAAAAAATTATCCCAAACCTCCTTAATCCGTAAAAAAGTTGTCTCTAGCACTTCAGGAGATGGTTCTGGCGCTTCAGGCGCCAACTTTCTTAAGACCGTGTTGTTCTCGGTTTTGGCGTTTCAGGCACCAACACTCTGTGAAATGGCGCTTTAGGCGCCACTTCTAGTGCTTCAGGCGCCAGCTCTCTATAAAATGGCGCTTCAGGCGCCAGAATCCCAAAATTCGTTGTTTTGGCTCCAATTTTTGTCCTTTTTGCTACTTTTGCTCCAAATGCCTAAAATTGATATGCCTGTAACAAAAACATTAAAATACCCTTCTTTAAAGTGCAATATCACCATAAATAGACATAATATGTATACTTAAAATAATATATTATTTTGGTGTATCAAAATTCCGCAAACTTAAATGTTACTTATCCTTAAGTGACACTTTTACTACATAAAAGCATAAGACTTAGGATAAAGATTAACTTACAACTTCTATATTTTAGTTTAAACAAATAAAACAGTCAAATTTAAGAAAAACTTTTAATAACTTAGGTTCAAACTATAAGTCTAAGATTACTTAGTAATCAATTTTAAGATTTTTAAATCTCTATTCTTTCCAAGAAGAATTGTAACTTGTCATATCAAGGATACTTAGAACATTCATATGAAAAAGAACTTCATGAAAACCTTACTAGTAATGTTACTAATATTTAATATAAGTATATAAAATGTAATAAAGCATTTTCCTTAAGTTGATTCAAGTGAAACCAATTTTTTATTAGACATCTCCTCAAGCTTCTCACTCATTTTTCTTTTCTTTTTCTTCTCCTTTTTCTTTTCTTTTTTTTTATTTAGAATCTTTTCAATCATTTCTTTTCTTTCTTTTTCAAGTGAGGATTATTATATCTAGATAGCCTTTAATAATTTTGAACTTCACTATCCTCTTCTTAAAGTCAAAACTTTTTACCTTTTTTTACTTTATAAAATCACATTAGTTTATGATTTTTCATAAAGTTGCATTATTTTCTTCTTACATGAAACTCTAAAATTCTTAATACTTCAAAAATATAATTTCTTTTACTTTAAATAGAAAAACATAGTCTTATCTTATCATACCAAACATCTCTAACTTAAAATTGACCTTCATTATTAAAAACTTTAACCTAAATTTACCATAATATTTACAAACATAAGTATAGTCATTTAAAGTTAAATCTTAATATCCAGATCATGTTAAATTAATTTTAAAAATATAGTTAATTGAGGACAAATAAAATTTAGTTTACTTCTTTTTAAAATAAATTTTTCTTTGCCCCAAACTTAAATTTTTAAGTAATTTAAAAATTTGTTAGTACAAAATTTAGTTAATGAATGAAAACAGTAAATGCATGAAAATAAAAATTAACATGTAGAGAATTTTTGAGTATGAAACTAGGCTCTAGCATACTGCAGGTACTAACATTACAAATGCAAACACTTTACAAATGCAAACAGGCTTTAAAGTATTAAATGAAACACAATATATTTTAAAAGATTTGCTGAAAATTAAAATTAGAAACAAAAATTGAAAATACTAGAAATGCAGAAAAAGTAAAAATCTACAATTACTATTACAAATTAGGTCCACAACACATCATTAAAAAGAAAGTTCTTTCTACAACAATTTTAAACCGACAACAAATAACAACCAATAAAAATAATAAACAAACATAAAAAAAACTAACTCTTAAGATATCAATCTTCATCACCCTCCTCATCATCTTCTTCTTCTTTTTCTTCATCATCATGATCTGGAGCGTAAGGAGTGAAGCTGGGGCAAGTTGGAAATTCCACATTATACTCACCCCTAAGATATCTAACCATAGCCTCCTAGTAAGTTATATCATGTTGAACTCTCCTCTGCTTATATTCATCATTGTAAGCATTCCATGCTTCAATTCCTCCAATCTTATTCTACATATTCACAATAACCATTTGTTGAATCATGAGTTGCTCCATAATATTTTCAAGTGAAGCCGAGCGAGAAGTAGATGCCCCTACAGCTAATGTTGAGGGTCTATCTCTATCTCCACTTCTGGACTCAACAAATGATTCAACTCTTTGAACCGTATGCTTCCTAATAGGATTTTGTGGCTGCAACTTTTCCTCATTTCTATGACACTCTACTCCTAATTGCTCACATAAAGTGAAAATCAGGGCAGGGTAACCCAAAGCACTAGCTGTAGCACTACTAGCTATACTCCAAGCATGATGAACTATAAGAGCACCAACATCTGCTGCCTTTATTTTATGAATGCAGAAGTTTAGCACAACTCTATCCTTCGTTACTTCACTTAGATGATTTGTTGGCAGTTATTTAGAAAAGATGAAGTGGTGTCATACCTTTGACTGAATACTCATCATGGAAGCGGAGAAGTTAACTTTCTTATTATTTTTAATCTTTCATTCTCCTCTTCCATCAGTCAGAAAGGCAATCACTTCATCAAGTGATGAATCAGTCATCACGAATGCAGCGTATTCATAATGAAATGCATTTATCAGCCCATAAAATGCATTGATCCTTTCTCTAGAAAACTCAACTTGCTTACCTCTCACAAGGATGTGATCGTCAATGGTGAACCACATGTTGGCATAAAACTCCCAAATCATAAGTACAATCGCTACTGTAGTGAAGTAGCAAAACCTCTCCCAATTGTTGGTGACGATCAACCTCTCAATCTCGCCACCTGGGTTAGCAAATGTCTGTTCCTGGATCAGCTTTCTTGATTTCATTTGAGTATTATAACAATGTTGGGCTTTAAAATTGACAAATTTCCTTGAGTCAAAATCTCCTGTTGGCTTCCCTCTCTTTACTCATTGAGCCATCAGAATTTCTATGAAAATCCAAATAAATCACAAAATCAATAATCTAACTCCCCAAGTAAAGTTATTTGGTAAGAAACTTTTCACCATGGGTTTCTTCAAGCTTTTCCATCAAAACTCCCAAATTTTGGATCTTCCATAATGTAGGAAAAATCGATGGTGAAAATAAAAAATGATGGTGAAAATAGATGGTGAAAATAAAAAATTTCTAAGTTAAAGTGAAGCTTTTATCAAGAAAAGATGAAATCTAAAATCTTTGGCCTTTGAAATCTTCTTTAATGCTCACAATGTGAAGCCTTATGTCACGGCTTAAAGGTAGGAGACGACCCAAGCAGTAAAAAAGGAGTTTTACTGGGCGGTTTCACAGTTTTTTAGGCAATCTGGCTTTTTTGGGAATATGGCGCTTCATGTGCCAATTCTAACGAATTGAGCGCCAACTTTTTGTCAACTGGCGCTTTAGGCGCCAATTTGGCGCATCAGGCACCAACGTCTTAGTTTTTCCAGATTTCACTTTCTGAAGAAATCTATGCTTACCGCTTTACGTCAACCTCTAATTAAGTTAAATAAACATTTATACTCATAATTAAATACTACTTTAACACCAAAATTTTTACAAACAACACAATACTCACTTATATATATAAAATTTGCGCTATTACAAACTAATAATTTTCAAGCCAACAAACATCTAATTTAGTGTGCAAGGCAAACCAAAGATCCTAACACTGAATTCTAAAACATAGAAATACCAAACATAAACATAAATAGAGTTCATCAACAAAATTAAATGCAATCCAACACAACAATATAACTAAAACAAGCAGTACTAGACAAAATGTTTCGTGCATAAAGTAAGTTCAAACATCTTCTTTGCTCTCTTCCTCCTGGATATCTCCCGTAGATTGATAGTGTACGTACAATTTATAGAAGGGTCGATAAGGAAATTCATTATTTGAATCTTCCTCAATCCAAGCATGATTCTTGAACATACATACCAAACCATCTTTAATTCGACCGGTATGTTCAAATTGTTTCTTCAGCCTCCAATCCATATGATCCAACATTTCAAAAATATTCCAAATTGCATGCATAAGGTTTTGTACCTTTTTTTCTATCTTCTTGATCCTTTTCAAAAGTACAATCGAACTGAAGTAAGGCTGAATAAGTGATGAATTTTGGGATGCTTGATCCACCAGTACATTCTATCATTCTCATCTCCCATTCCAATACAGTTGCAATAGACTTCTGAGTCCATCGACTTTCAAGGAGAAGCACTTTCTCCCAACTCTCATAAGGTACTTGCGATTGACTGCATAGTAAGAAAATTGTGGATGGATGTCCCAGTCCAGTTGCATCCATTGAAAATCAAACTCGAAGCCAATTTCATAATTATTGCAACAATATCAACAGGTTTTCCAGTTAGAATATAGTAATTCATAATAGCACTCTCCTTAGTTACCTTACTAATTTTCATAGTGTGAAGTAATTTTGATGCAATAAAGAATTGCTACGCCTTATATGCATGATTCAACAATGATGAAGAAAAACTTGCATGTCCATCATCTCTGACCTCCCAATTTGCATCTTCATCCATAAGGTATCGATAGAGTTCATTCATATTATCTCTTGTAGGGGTAAAATTTGCATAATGGCAAATAGAAACACTTTTAATCATAAACATCTCATTTATTCTTGAAGGAGTGAATTTCACAAACGTGCCTAGCACATAAACAATTCCTTAGTTGATTCCATGTAGATTTGCATAAAACTTTTTCACCACAGGGAGAACTACGATGGCAGTAGTGTAGCAAAGCACTTCCCAGCGTCTCTGCACAATAATCTCTTCCACTCAAGTATTCGGCGTGTTAAATCCTCATTCACAATCCCTTTTATTGATTAGCCTCTTCTTCACAAGAAATCGATCATGTAACTTCTGCACATCAAAACAGACAAACTTTCACTAGTTGAAAATTCTAAATCTCGTAAAATTTTTAGAGTGAGAAGCCATAAGAAGTGAATACTAGTGACTCTTTCCTTGTTTCCCTCCTAAAATGGACTTTGGAATTAGTTTTTTGGAGTTATAAGGAGAAGAACCCGCCAAAAACTGCCAAAAATCGCCTTTTAAAATATTTTAAGTCATTTTTGTCATCGCGGTGCTTCAGGTGCCAGCTCTCTGGAATGTGGCGTTTTAGGCGCCAGTTCCAAAAATTTCGTCATTTCGATTTCAATCCAAGAAATTCTCATTTCTTCTTTAAAATTAGACAAATAAAGACGTTTTTAAATATTTTCTTAATGTCAAATTTCTCAAATACATAGAATCTAAAGAAGTACAAATATAAATATATGTTAAATATTCCAAATAAAAACAAAAAAGCAAAATAAACAATAATGAATATGGGTTGCCTCCCACAAAGCGCTTGGTTTAATGTCGTCATCTCGACATTCCCAGTCTTTATTCTGGGTGACTCAACATTACAGTCTCTTTAAGAACTAGTCTTTGACCATCAAAATATGGTTTCAATTTGTGTCCGTTCACTTTAAATATCCTTCCAATCTTAGGATCTTCAATATTAACATTTCAATAGGGATAGACTTTTACAATTCTGAATGGCCCTTTCCACCTAGACTTCAGTTTTCCGAGAAATAATTTCAATCATGTATTATATAATAAAACTTCCTGTCTAGACTCAAATTTCTTTTTTATTATCTTCCGATTATGCAATTCTTTCATTCTCTCCTTATAAATCCTTGCATTATTGTAAGATCATTCCTAATTTCTTCAAGCTCATTCAATTGTAATAATCTTTTCTCACTAGCATCTTTCAAATTGAAATTGAATTTCTTAATAGCCCAATAAGTTTTATGCTCCAATTATACTGGTCAGTGAAAATTTTTCCCAAAAATTAATCTATATGGGTACATTTCTATAGGTGTCTTATAAGTTGTCATGTATGCCCATAATGCAGTATCTAATCTAGCAAACCATTCCATTTTATCAGGATTCACACTTTTTTTCAAAATTCTTTTAATTTCACAATTAGATACTTCAACCAAACCACTAGTCTTGGGATAATAAACAGTTGTGATTTTATGCATTATATTATATTTTTCCACCAACCTTGCAATTGTTGCATTTCTAAAATGAGATCCTCCATCGGTAATAATTACTCTCGACATTCCATATCTTGTAAAAGTATTTTTAATTAAAAATTTTGAAATACTCTGAGTATTACATTGAGGTAAATCAATTGCTTCAATCCATTTTAAAACATAATCCACTGCAATCAATATATAAATATTTTTGAATGAAGGTATAAATGGTCCCATAAAATCCAATCCCCATGCATAAAAAATTTCAATTTCTAAATTAAATATTAGAGGCAAGTATCGCCCAAGTAATATAGGGCTCTAATGAAGTCCTAGATATAGATCCCACAAGAAAGCTGGAAATATATATAAGCTAGTTATTTATATTATATTATAATATAAAAACAAAGTGAAGTGCTAAGTTTGAAATTAAACAACTTATTCAAAAACATGACTTTTTTGGAATATTTATTGAATTTATTTATGAGGCACACAACGACTCATTACTAAATATTTGCATTATTTATACAAAATAGGGGCATCCCAATAATAAGATTTTGCATCATGAATGAATTTCTTTTCCTGTTATTTTGTCATTCAATATGGTAAAATACTACTAACAATATAATTCACAATATCAACATACCAGGGTATTTTCCATCCTCTTACAACATAAAGTTGTTCATCAGGAAAAGTTTCATTAATTTCTTTTTCCAAATCAATTATTTTTTCATGTTCTTACTTAGATAAATGATCAGCAATTTAATTATCAGTCCCTTTTCTATAGACTACTACAAAATCAAACTCTTGCATCAGAAGTACCCATCTAATTAATCTTAGTTTCACATTCTTCTCTTCTTTTGCATTAAATATTTATTGCATTAAATATTTAATAGCCAAGTGGTCAGTATGCACAACACATTTAGCTCCAATTAGGTATGATTTAAACTTATCAAAAACATAAACAATGGCTAATAACTCATTCTCAATAGTGGTAAAATTAATTTGAGCTTCATTCAGGGTTCTACTTGCATAATCTATAATTTTAAAAATTTTGTTATACATTTGCCCTAATACAACTTCAATTGCATAATCACTAGCATCACACATTAGCTCAAATGGTTTCTCCCAATAAGGTGAAACTATTATAGGAGCAGTGATCAATTTTTCTTCTAATAATTCAAAGGCATTAATGTATTTTTATTTCAATCAAATATTTCATATTTCTCTAATAATTGGCATAGAGGCTTACTAATTTTTGAAAAATCTTTAATATATCATCTATAGAAACTAACATGTCCTAAAAAACTTCTAAGCCCAGAAGTAGGTGGAGATAGGTTTGATATAACCTCAATTTTTGCAGGATCTAGTTCCATGCCATTTTTTGAAATTTTATGCCCAAGCACAATTCCTCCTACAACCATAAATGGACATTTTTTCTAGTTTAATACGAGATTTGTCTTTTCAAATCATTCTAGAATATTCTCTAAATGATTTACACATATTTCAAATGAAGTTTCAAATACAGAAAAATTATCCATAAAGACTTCAATCCCTTTTTCAATTAAATCACTAAAAATTGACATCATACATCGTTGAAATTTTGCAGGTACATTACATAATCCAAAGTGCATTCACTGAAAAGAAAAAGTTCCATAAGAACTAGTAAATATTATTTTATCTTGATCCTCTAGAGCAATAGGTATTTGATGATAACAATATACCCATCTAGAAAATAAAAATATTTGTGCCCACCCAGCCTATCCCATCTGGTCCAAAAATGATAAAGAAAAATGATCCTTCCTTGTAGCAAAATTTAATTTTCTATAATCTATTGTCGGCACAATTTTAGGGGTCCTGTGGAAGTCGTCGGTTCTGGAATGGAAATCCCGACGCCCGCTTTGGAGGGGCATTTAATTTTTATACATATTTAGCTTAGAAAAATATGAAATCAAACTTATCTCATATCTTTCATAGTTTAGATGAAAGAGCACTACACCTCAAGCTATTTATCTACCTCAAAAGATAAACACATAACTTGATAGTGAGGCTCAATCAAATAAACTAAGAAATGTATGACATCTGTTTGGTCTGAGAAACCATTTTATTAGAAGCCGACAAGTTCCCCTATTTAATATGAAAAATTAAATATGGTTTATATTAAGTTGGGTTCAGAAAAACTTCCTATAAGGGCAAGCCCTTATAGTTAATTACATCTTAGATAACCCAAACCACCTAAGAAAACTCTCGATAAAAATTAGGAGATATTATCTTCAAAAATTTCAAAGGATAAGACTTTTCAAAGAGGTCGGACAAAGAGGTGTGAAAGGGGAATGACTAAAATTGGGAAAATTTTGTTTTTGGAATCCAAAGGAAGAAGAACTAGAGGATGTCACAGATCCTAAGGAGAATCTCAGTGACTTCCCAATCTATTATATGGTTTGGCTTGAATTTAGAGAAGAAATATTTAAATATTTCATCTTGCCAATTTTATTAATTTGGGCTTATATTAATGTAGAAAGATCACACAAATAGCCTGGAAGATGTGAGGACTTAGGTCGTACCGAACAACAGCCTCAGAATCCTAAAATAGGTTAGGGCTTAAATTGTATAGCAGAGCTTTACAAAGACCTAAAGATAAGTTAAGGATTCATGTCGTACTAGGAGAACAACCTCAAAATCTTATGGCTCGGTTGTTTAATTCTAAGGAATTGTTTAGCTGGTGTAGACATGTTTTGCTGTATGCCCATAATGTTAGCTCTAAGCTCCTCGTCGTAGCAAGTTTAAGTTTTCTAATGTGTCAAGTCATCATGTCAAATCAAGTATTTCCTAAGGTCACGGTTATTTAAATATTATAAGGGATGTTACAGTTGATTAGGGCGACACCAGTTAGGATCCCATGGTTCCCTCATTTCGACACCACTATTTTTCTTCGGATTCACTTAGTCCAAATGAATTTACTAAACTAAACTTAATGAGTTCCATACTTTCATTTAGACTGTGGGAAATCTCGTTAGCAACCATGGGTTACCTCCTCCGAAGAATTCCCGATCATCCAATAGAGACTTTTTAATTTAGTTGTAATTTTTATTTTGTTTTGTTTGTTATTAAATTTTGAGTTGTCTTATATTTTGACTATTGTGGCAGTGAATTTTAATTTGTTTCGATTTCTTAATTTTGGTTTTGGTTTCAGTTTTGTGGCTATTCTAGAAGTTTCAGTTTTGATATGCAGGGTGACCTTGTTGTTTAACATGTAAGTTTATAAGCAGGGAACAAGAGGTGAAAATAAATTAAAGTAAATTGCGATGCAATAACTTAAAATTATACATGTCGATTCATCTCATTCCTCCACCTGAAAGGTCAGTATTTGCAAAGCATATGTATAATTTTGCAAGAAAAGCAGAAAACACAGGTTTGAGGTGTATCTACCAGATCCTATGTTATACCTTAATGGTTCCAATTTTTTTATCTCTGGGGATGATTCCATTAAGCAATTCATAGTAAGTCCAAGTGTCCTTCGAGATTCCCAAAGGATCATGAAGAGTCCTGGGTAATACCCTAGACATTTCACAGTCCCTTGAATCGTTTCGAGTTCATTTTAGTCTTATCAGTTTGTTATGTGGTTCACCCCATTCATACCCTTACGCTCAATGAACTATGATGTTTTGATTATCCCTTTAAGTGGGGTAAACAACATGAATTATGCGGGTAAAAGGTCCTTAGGGACAATTTGGCTTAATGAAGGAACTTAGCCAGTTTGATTTTAAAGATGGGCTTGTAGTGTTAAAAAAAGTTTCAAATTAATTATAGGTCATTTTCTAAACCTCAATAGATAAGATTTTGTTCAAACCTAATTCATCACTAAGCCCTTAAAACTTAATAGGTAAATTTGTAATTGATTTTAAGAAAATTTAAATATTTGTACTTTTGATCCTTATCAAATGTCATAAATTATTTGAAAACCATTGATTGGGGTTTTAGGTTAGTGGATTATAATCTTCCAAAGTCAAACCCCTCACCTTAATATCTTCTTATTTAATTATTCTCTCAAATTTCATCAATTTTAGAAATTATAAATTTATCCTTAATGAGACCAAAGTGAGATTGGTTGCTACCATTTACCCCTTACATATTTCAATCATCAAGACATGTCAATTAAGTTGATTCATTACCCATTTACCCTTTGGTTAGGCCTAAATATTAATTAAGGCTTAAATTCTAAAATTACTCTTTTGCCCTTAAGGCCTTAGCACCTCATAATTCATTAAATCAAACTCAAATGACTTTAAAAATTTTTATGTTACCCTACTCATGGGTTAATTAAAACATCAGAGGAGAAAATGTGATTTTTCTGAATTTATTTAATTTTATAATTATTTTAATGCAAAAATAGGGATTTTTAGTGGAAATTTAATAACTCACCCAAAACAAAGCTTCTGTCCTTAAAAAACTTATTGGAGGTTCACCTATGTTAGAGGATCACTTGGACCAATTTTCATGATTTTTAGAGGTTTAATTGAATTATTAGAATTATTTGTTTGTTTTGAGTATTAATTAAATATAAAATATTATTTAAATGGAAAATTAAATTTTATATTTTTCTTAAATTTCTCTAAGGTTAGGAAACCCAGAGAAATAAATTTCATATTTTTGTGATTTATCTTTTAATTATTAGAATTATTTTAGTAGAAAATTAAAGAAAATTTATTTTTAAGCCATCAAAAATTAATATCTTGACTTAGAAAATTAAGAAAATTATTTTAATTGATCTCAAGTGATTAGAAAGCCAAATGTGACATTTTAGTGTATTTTTATAACTTTGTAATTTTTATGATTTTAAAATTAATTTTTAATTATTTAAATACTTAAAAATAGCTTTAAAATGATGTATTTATTTTAATTACACTTTTATTTTTCTTAGGTTTCTCTTGTCATAAGGAGCTCCTAAAAACAATTTGGTAATTTTTTGAGTTGTATTTTAATTGTTATAATTAATTTAGTGTAAAAAATGTCATTTCACTTAATTAATCAATTTTAGTGGTCAATTTAACTCCAATTAACTTAAAAATTTTATGGGGAGCTCCTCTGATATTAAAGTATGCCTTTAATAATAAATTACAGTGAAGAATAATTTTTATGTCATTTACATTTATATTTACTACAATTTTATTTTATTTCATTTTTAGGGGTTGGTGATAATTAGGATTATTTTTAATGAGTTAAATCAAGATTTTTTAGGGTTGGTAGCAATAAGGACTATTTTAATGACTTAAACCAACCAAAACATGTTTTGCATTTTTCTGGTTAATATTTTAATCGTTATAGTTTTTATACCAAAATAGGGACCATTAACTTGAAAAATATAGATCTTTGCTAGAGATCTCCCACGACCTTGGAAAAATCGGGAAAGGTCTCTCCTGATAGAGAGAACTAAAGCCCCAAAAATAAAGTCATGGTGAAATGTCTATGCAAATGGAGAATCCAAATAAGAAATACACTATTTAATTAATTAAAAATCACACATGCATCAAACAAACATGAAACCATTTCCACATTGTTCTTCTCTATTCACTGAGCAAGAGGGTATTTTTAATTTATTTTTATGATTTTTTACACCAAGATATGAATTTTGAAGTTCTGGTCATTAAATAAATCAAATAAAGCCCTGTTTTTCTGCTTATCTAGTGCGACACCACCTCATTCTAGGCAACTTCAAGGCTCTACACGGTGTCTTCTGGTTCGGCATCGCCAGACACCTCAGCGCTAACTCGGCCCTCCTTTTCATTCCACTCCTCCATCCGACACCATCCATAGCATCCATCCAATGCACGCAGAAACGGACGACATCCGTTCATCATCCTCAAGTCCTTAGCCCGAGATCCATCCAACTTCTAGCCTTAATATCTCGCTCAATACTCAACCAAAATAAGTGTGGTTTCTTTCTATCGACTCGTCTCAATGAGACGAACACATCCATACCGTTAATCAAGTCTTAAATCGAGTCTATGAGCATGGAGAATTAAAATAGGCTTGATTTGAGGTGAGGGTTCAATACCTTTGCCCAAGAGGTCTGGCCTCGATTGGGTGCTTCGAGAAGCTTGAGTTGAGTCTAGAGAGCTCCTAGATAAAGCCTTAGGTCGTGGTGAATTACTTAGGTACAATTTCGACCAAGGCTGATTTGGGGTGTTGATCAAAGTCTATGTTAGGGTGGTCTGTTCATGGGGCTTTTATGGGGGATCTTCTTCTTTCACTCAAGGGATGGTGTGGGTGCAATTAATTTGACTTTGGTGGAGTTTAGAGGGATGTCGTATTTCGGGCTTGATTTTGAGCTCCAAAATTGAGCTCAAGTAGTGGGTTTGAGGGGTGGATTGAACTCAAGAGTTCTTGAAGAAGCTTTAGAAATAATTTGGCAAAGTCTCCCCAAGGAATTTAATCTCTCCCCTCTTGGTCGTAGAGGGTGAGGTTAAATATAGGAGGAAGGAGAGGCCACCATGGTTAGCCAGTGGGTGCTATGAGTTGCTTATGTAGAGGGAATAAAGGGGAAACAATCCAATTGAGTTGAGGCAGCTTGGTTGGGTGTAATTTTTAGTTTTAATCCCTTACTTCTCCTTGGCCATGGTGTTTTCTAGCAGCCAAAGGGGCTGGCCGGCCAGAGTTAGGTCACCATTTGGTCAGGGGGCTCAAGGCATGGCTTTGGTGAAGTCAATTGGAGTTGGCCATGTGTAAAGGGTTTCGATTAGAGAGGAATGGGGGAATGGTCATTTTAGGTTAATTTGGGTAAAATCATGGATTTGGGGTTGGGTTCACCCACCAAGCAAGGTTTAGGTGCTGAGAGAATCAGGTGGTTCAGCTTAATTAACGAGGAGGAGTCACCATCCAAGGGATTTGGCTAAACATGGGTTAGAGTGTATCATGGGAGTAGTTAAAGAAAATTTTAAGGGAACTTGAAAGTGTCTTGTCCTCTTTCCATTAATAGCTTGGTGAGGTGGCAAAGGCTCATATGGCTCACCTATGGCTTGAGGATGGCTTCATCTTGAGGATGGCTTCATGTCATCCCTTTGGCTTAGTGATTTTGCATGAAAAGGGTTTTTTGGATTAATGGGGTATTTTGTTGATGTTTGTCATGAGGCTTGATTTGGTGTGATGAAATGATGAATTTGATGAGGAGAAAAAATTGTCATGTGGGGTTTTAATTGAATTTTGGGCCTTGGGAATTAAATGTGGTGGGATTGATATTGGGGTGAATTTGGACTAAAATTTGGGTCAATTAAATGTTTAATTTGGTATAGGGAGATTTCATGAAGAATTTTTAAAGCATCTCAAGTGATTTTGAATTGAATTGGAAGACCAATTTGGGGGATTTGGGCATATGGTCAAAATTAGGCCTTTTTATTTAGGTTAAAATTGGGTTTGCAATTGAGTCAAATTGGGCTTGTATTTGGTTTCAATTGTCATTAGTAATGTTGAATTTTAATTTGGAATTGAAATTGGGCAAGATTGGGGTCAATTGGGCCAAGATTGAGGCTAATTTGGGGAAATTAGGCCTTTAAGGGCAATTTAGGCCTTTAAGGGCAAATTAGGCCTTTAAGGGCAATTTAGGGCTTTTAGTCAAAATGGGTCAAACTGGTTAAATTGGATGGTTCAAAATTAAAATTAGAAATATTTGGGATGAGTTTGGTATTTTTGAGAATTTTGGGGATTTTTTAAAATTTTGGGTCATGAGGGGTATTTTGGTAATTTTTGGCAAATTTGGGGGTATTTTTGGGATTTTGGAATTTTGGTGAATTTTGGTCCAGTTAGATAGTGGGGAATGATTTGAAATGACTTTTGGGCATATTTGGGTATTTTTTTGACAATTTGGGATTTTTGTCAAAAAATTAGAGTTATAGGGGTATTTTGGTAATTTGGTGATTTTGGGCTAGGATGGGCAAGTAAGCCATGAAGCCATGTCAAATCAATAGGAGTCATATGAGGACTCATTTAGGATGCTCAATATGCTGGTCCTATCCCTCTTAGCCAAGGGATAGAGGTTTGGGTCCATCTATATGAGCTTTCCAAAAGGAGTCAAGAAACCAAATCAAGGGATCCTAGGTTTTGGGGTGTGTGAGAAAGTGTAGTGTGTGCAAGCTAGCCTAACCAAGGTCAGACCGCCAGACCACCCAACATTAGTCCTAATGCTTGTCCACTCTATAGGGACTCTCTTTGAGCTCCCTCATATTGACCCCACCTACTAAGTGCTAGAGGTTAGGACCAATATGTAGAACTTCAAGTTGAGCAGAGAAGAGTGTAGAATTTCTAATGGTGAGGGTTCCTTTTCTAGTCCTTTAGGAAAAAAGATAGTCCTATGGCTAGACCCTAGGCTACTAAGGAGGAAAAACTAAACCTCAACCAAAAGTGAGGTCAACACCCCTACAGATTCCTCATCCAGTCACTTGTCTTGTTAGTATTAATTCATCATTTGTCACTATAGCCACACCTCTTTTTTTGGAACACAGTGAATTGGGCTCAGCCAAGCACTATCTGAAATAGGATATATTATTCTAGCATTTAACCATTTTAAAATTTCTTTTTTGAAAACTTCTTTCATCATAGGATTCAATCTCCTTTGAGGATTAGTTCTTGGTTCATGTTGATCTTCTAATAAAATTCTATGCATACAAATCAAGGGATTGATTCCTTTAATACCAGCTAATGTCCATCTAAAGGCTTTCTTATATCTTCTCAAAGTTTCCAATAACTATTGTTCTTGCTTATCAATTAATTCTTAGGATACTATAACAAGTAATGTAGATAAGTCTCCTGAGAATGCATTCTTTGAATGAGTAAGAAGTGTTTTCAGTTCTAGTTCAGGAGGTTTCTCAATAAATGAAAACAAATTCCTATTACATTATGTAGAATCTAACATTTCAAATTTTTACTGAACATAATCCAAATCTTCTTTACTCACTTCCATAGATTCACCTTGAATTTTATCCTCATCTTCATATTCCACATATTTTTTTTCAAACTCTTTTTCGAATGTCTTCTTGAAATATTTATGACTTAGATATTCGTTGATATCTGTTTTGAAGCATTCAATCTCTTGCCCTTTTGCAGGGTATCTCATTGATTTTGTGTAACCTCTTGATTTCTAACTCCCATAGTTAGTTCTCCTTTCTACACACCTGTCAAAGCTCTTTCAGTGGCAAGGAATGGTCTTTCTAAAATGATAGGATTTTCTTTATCTTTCTCCACATCTAATACAATAAAATACACAGAAAAGATAAATTTAACAACTTTTACCAAAACATCTTCTATAACTCCTTTAAGATAGGTAATCGAGCGATCAAGTAACAGAAGAGTTACAGTTGTAGTGAAATATCTCCTAGACCGAACCTTTTAAAAATTGATAAAGGCATAAGATTAATACTAGTTCCTAAATCACATAAAGCTTTTCCAAAAAATCTTTTGCCAATAGCAAAAGGAATAGTAAAACTTCCAGGATCTTTGAGTTTTTCAGGAAGCTTTTTCTGAATTATAGCACTACACTCTTTACTGATTGCAACCGTTTCATTATCTACAAACTTCCTTTTCTTATTAAGTATATCCATCACGAACTTCACATAGCTTGGTGTTTGTTCCAAGGCTTCAACAAATGGAATGTTTATCATCAATTTCCTCAATATTTCTAAAAATTTTGAAAATTGGTTATCTATGTTTTCCTACTTCAATCTTTGAGTAAATGGAATTGGTGGTCTTTCTACTATGATTTTCATTGGTTTAATAGGACATTCTTACTCAAAATGAAAAACTTCACTAGATTTTTCCTTTTTCACCTCATCTTTTTCAACTTTAACTTCCACTTCTTTTTGAACTTTTGTTTCTAATTCTTTTTCACTTTTCAGTTGAATAGTTTTAATTTTCTCTGTTGACCTCATTTTTTGTTCTAATCTTTAGGATTTACTTCATTACTAGGCAACGTTTCTGGAGGTCTATTGCTAAGTGCAATAGTAATACATCCTAATTGATTTTCCATGTTTCTAATTGCAACACCTTAACTTTGTAATTGTACTAAATAGGAGCAATCATATTCTTTAACCTCTTCCAAGTGCATAAAGAACATTGACTAATCTAGAGTTTGGTCCCTAATTCCGTGGTTAGGCTGGGAGAATATCGACTGCCACTAAGGATACCGACTGCCACTCGAGAGATCTCACTACTCCCTCAACTGAGGGCTAACAATCTCACATTAGTTTCTAATCAACTGAACCAAATTGGGGATTTTAATCTGTCACCTTAAATCTCTAGTTCTGCATCAATAAAGTGTATTTCTCTATTTATTTGCACTCAACCCCATGGATGGCATCCTCTCCCATGAAATTAAATGTGATTCTCCCCATGTTGTAGAAATCATAGCCCTTTTGGAACATATGTTTCTCAATATATTTTAACATTTCAATTGGCTAGATTGAAAAGTAAATGAAAATCGGAGTTCAAATCATCACAAATTATTGACATTTAAAATCGTATAAAAGAAAATCAATTCTTCACAAAACCATATCTCAAAGTAGGGAGAAGGATAAAGAAGACTACTCAAAATTCATGAGAATGATACAACAAAACACGGATTTCATATATAAAAATAAGTTTACGAAATAAAGAAATAAAAGAACACAACTTATCTCACAATCCTTACCAAGCAAATCCCTAGTAGTTCTCTTCAAGCACTTCCCTCTTTACAAGAACTCTCAATTCTCTCTTAGAAGTGTAAGAAATCTGTTACATTCCCTCTCCTCTTACAATCCTTTATTATCTTTGAAGAAAATCTCCAAGCCCTTGATTCTCTCTCTCTCTCTATCTCAAGCCAATCTCTCTCTTCAGCACCCCTTTCACGTATCCTTTAAGCTCTAAACTTCCCTCTCTTTTATTAGAAACTACCACCCTTAAAAAAGAATTCAAAATTTCCGCCAAAATTCTGACCAAAAGTCAACCCTTTTGAATTCAAAAGACATGTTTATTGATCCAAGAGGCATATTACTTCATAAAAGAACCTTCCAAAGTGTCTAGATGCATTGAATCACTCCATGGTGTGTTTAAATTTAGAACAAGTGTCCCTTTCAAAGTTCAAGCAAAATTCATCCCAAGCCACCTTAATCCCCAAAAGGTCATCTCTGGCGCTTTAGGCGCCAACTTGCTTAAGATCACACTGTTCTAAGTTTTGGCACTTCAGGCACCAAATCTGGTGCTTCAGGCTCCAGCTCTTTATCAAATGGCACTTCAGGTGCCAGCTCTCTGTAAAATGGAACTTCAGGCGCCAGGTTCGCAAAATTCACTATTTTAGCTCCAAATTTTGTCCTTTTTGCTACTTTTGCTCCAAATGCCTAAAATTGATATACCTGCAACAAAAATATGAAAATACCAGAAAATACCCTTTTTTAAGTGCAATATCACCATAAATAGGCATAAAATGTATACTTAAAATAACATATTATTTTGGTGTATCATCATGCTAGCATTGAGTGTGATCACATCGGGGAATTTTGGGGCGTGTTCATGCTAGGGCATTTGGGGGCTTGACCACACCTGAACTGGGCGTGATCAGGCTAGGGTGTTTTGGGGTATGACCACACCTATGATTAGACAATTGCTTTAGCTAAGCTAGTGTTAATGGGTCTGGTGTGAAATGAGACAAAAAAATGAGGTCAATAAATAGACACCTAATATGTGTGACAAACTTTTGAAAGTACAACACATATTGACATTGACCAAAATGATCAAGTTCCTAGAATTAAATATGATTTCAACTTTTAATTTTCTTAAAGGATTTGGATTTTTGAGTTTGTGAACTCTGACATTTGTTATCCGCTAGGGTTTTCAAATTTAGAAGGATAAATTATGGTGGAAAATCATTTGGATTCATATCCAACTAAAGAGGTGAACTGGGAAATTAGGGAATATAGGAAAACCATGGGGATTTAGATCTGTCTTGAGGGGTTCTGATAGGGAAAGCAAGTCTTGGCCAGTCTAGGAAGGAAAGTACTGACACTAACATTCATTCTAAGAAATAAGCAAGATGGTTAGATCAAGAAGGACAGTGTTGGAATTTTCATTCATCCTGAGAGCTAACTAAAATAAGCTGAGAGTGTGTCCATACTTAAGGAAGGAAAGTAGTGAGACTAACATCCATCTTAAGAAGTAGGCGAAGTGACAAGATAAGGACAACTCTAGAACTATCATTTAGCCTGAGAGCTAGTTAAAGAAGTTTTTATGTAATTAATATGGAAATTGGTTTAATTCTGCTAAGGAATTCAATTTAATTATACTTGGAAGTTGTAATTTGGTAGTTTTGAAGTTTATGTCATTTGAATTTATGTGGATTTGTTTTGTGCTTGGAAACGTTAGTAAAGAAAGCATAAGAACTTAATTTCAATGTAAGAGGTGTGCATGGGTGACTTGGTCAAAATATATAGTATGAGTACCTAACCTGATGACTAGTCAGGTGGTAAGTTTAAAGTAGATAGTTCAGACACTAGCATCTGCATTAAACTATAACCCAGTTATCCTAGAAGTGAACCATCACACTTTGGGCTTCTAATGGTTACAATATGTAATTACCATACTAGAGAGCCGCACGTACTCTACTAGGTTTACAAACTTAAGACATTAACTTATAGAGTCCTTTGTGGGGACTAAGTTCAATGCTCCAGGAAGCAGAAAAGGCTGTGTAATTGTGTGTTGTTTCTTATTTGTTCATTATTTATTGTTTAGGTTTTCAATGGCTAAGACAATGAAAGGTTACTTACAAGAATGATGCTTGTTCTATACATAGTTTAGATTATCTTAAACACTGGAATAATGTAATGAGAAATATGATAAAAGTATGAGCCATAACTAGCATGTTTCTTTAGTCCACATTAGATAGGCATAACAATTCTAAATAAATGGTGTGTAATGACTAAACTAGGAGTCATCATAAATTTACAGAGCCATGGAGCTAGTTTTTATTGAGGTTGGTGAGTTAACTAAAATTGACGAACATGAGAAAGGAAAGATATGTTCGGTATTAGATGAGCTAACATAAGAAAAGCCAAGGTAATTTCTTTAAACCAGAATTAGTAACTCAAAGCATTAACCTATATCATCAACTGCATCTATGATTAGATTAATGACCTAATCTCATCTTAATAGTGCCACTTGGGGCGTACTCTAACTTCTAATAGTTTCTCAGCTAATGTCGTGGAATATAATGAACAATGTCAAACCACATCTAACTATCTTACTCCTAGGTGTCTAGTGACTGTACTAGAGGATAATGGCTATACTCTAGGCTTACTGACCAGAGGAAAATATATTGAGATTTTCATACCTATTTTACACTATTTTTTATGATATTGCACTTTAAAGAAAGGTATTTTTGATATTTTGTTGCAGGAATGATGAATTAGGGTCATTGGAGCAAAAGATGCAAAAAGGAACGAATTTGAAGCAAAAAGGGCCAAAATGTGCAGAATTAAACTAGGGCGCCAACGACGCCATCGACCCCGCCGACGACGAGACTTTCCCAAGACTCCAGAATTATTTCATTAAGAAGGTCCGCCGATGGTGCCCTCGAGGCCTCCAATGGTGAGCTCGACAGTTATGACCAATCAGGCTTAGGATAAGGACAAATTTTGAAGGGATGCTTAAGCAACTCTTGGAAAAGCTCATCCATAACTTTAAAAGAAGATTTTGGCCAAAAATTGAGAAGACTCTAAAATTTTTGGATGTTAGAAAGGTTCCATTAGTGTTTGCTAGAGTGAAAAAATTATGAGAAATTCTTCGAGAGATTGTAAGAGTGGAGGGAAAGTGAGAGATTTCTTCATCCTTGCTGCTTCAAAGAGGAATTTTGTGTGCTGTAAAGAAAGGAAGAGATTCAGAGGAACTTCGAGGAGTTTTCTTGGGGAGAAATTAGAGATAAGTTTATTTATTATTGTAGTTTGTATGACTTTGATTTTATATA
>NW_018165157.1:242158-243959 GCF_001263595.1 Phalaenopsis equestris
GAACCCATTAGGAAATTCATCCAACCAAGGAAATGTAAACTATAGACCTTCTTATCCTCCAGGATTTAACAGTAACACTCAAATTAACGAGAAGAAGCTGTCTATGGAAAAACTGATATTAAACATGGGTCAACAATTGCAGAATCAAGGAAATCAATTACAAATTCAAGAAAATCAATTACAAAATCAAGGAACTGCTCTTAAGAATATTGAAAACCAATTAGGGTATATCGCTACTACGCTTAGTAACCGAACATTAGGAAATTTTTTGAGTACTGTGGAACCATATCCTAAAGATTAAGGAAATGAACAAATCAAAGTGATATAATTATGAAGTTGAAAAGAACTGGAGATAAGAGTGCAAAAAGAAACAGAAACTGAAAAAGAGAAAGTGGATACTGAAAAAGAAAAGGATCATGAGTACCCAGATTTAGAGTATCCATTTACACCAATGAAAATTACTGTGGAGAAACCTCCACCACCATTTCCTCAAAGATTGAAGCAACAAAAATAAAATAAATAACTTTCCAAATTTTTAGAACTTCTTAAGAAGTTAGCGGTAAATATTCCCTTCATAGAAGCTTTAGATCAAATGCCCAATTATGTGAAATTTAAAAAAGATATTCTGAACAAGAAAAGGAAGTACATGGATAACAAAACTGTTGCACTTAGCGAAGAGTGTAGTGCAATTATTCAGAAAAAGCTTCCTAAAAAATTAAAAGATCGTGGCAGTTTCACTATACCATGTGCTATTGGTGAAAAATTTTATGGAAGAGCTTTATGTGATTTGGGAGCCAGCATTATTCTTATGTCTCTATCAATTTTTAAAAGATTAAGAATAGGAGAAGTCTCACCTACTTCTATAACTCTTGAGTTAGCAAATCGTTCAGTTACATATCCTAAGGGAGTTATAGAAGATGTGTTAGTAAAAGTATATAAGTTTATCTTTTCTATGGATTTCATTATTTTAGATATGGAGGAAGATAAAGAAATACTATCATTTTAGGGAGGCCATTTTTAGCTACTGGAAAAGCTATGATAGATGTTCAAAAAGGAGAATTAACTATAAGAGTTAACGATCAAGAAGTGACTTTTAACATTACAAAATCTTTGAAATACCCTGTTGTTGAAAGAGATAATGAATGTTTTCGCATGGAAATTAGTGAACATCTATTGAAAGAACATTTTGAAGAGAAAGAACAATTTGAAGAGAGTGATGAAGTATTCTGGATGAATTAGAAAATGAAGAATTAGATTATGTTCAGGAAAGATTTGAGATGCTAGATATTACAAAAAATGCTGATAAGAATCTAGTTCCGTGAATTATAAAACCTCCTGAACTTGAGTTGAAAATATTGCCGAGCCATTTAAAATATGTGTTTCTGGGAGTCTCATCTACATTACATGTTATTATATCTTCAGAATTAAATGATTTGCAAGAGCAAAGACTGTTAGATACATTAAAAAGATATAAGAAAGCTTTTGGTTGGGCCTTAACTAATATTAAGGGAATCAGTCCTTCGATCTGTGTGCACAAAATTATATTAGATGAACAATACAAACCAAGAGTTGATCCACAAAGGAGATTAAATTCGATGATGAAAGAAGTAGTTAAGAAGGAAATTTTGAAATGGTTAGATGCTGGAATTATATATCTTATTTCAGATAGTGCGTGGGTAAGTCCAATTCACTGTGTTCCTAAGAAAGGAGGAGTGATTGTTGAAACAAAAGAAAATAATGAATTAATACCTATCAGACAAGTTACTGGGTGGTGTATTTGCATTGATTATAGAAAATTAAA
>NW_018165157.1:257988-259464 GCF_001263595.1 Phalaenopsis equestris
CCTCTACTCTGTTACGGACTTATCACCATAGTGAGATAACTAGAGATAATGCTATTCTGAATTTCTGTATTCAGAATAATAGAACTATAAATGTGGGGAGAATTATTTTTAAGAATATTTTGACTACGGTAAGGAGTGAAACAAGTGGAGGGCTAGGACATCCTGGCCTTATTTATGCACTTTGCCAACTTTCTGGAGTGGAAGCTGGAGATGAAGAATGGGTTCACCCTAGTAAAGCCAATTTGAAAACTTATGAATCCCATGAGAAATGGAGAACTGGAAGTAGGAGTGAAGAACCTTCTACTAGTAGAGATGTCCCCTCTATAAGTTATGACCTTCCACCTTCTAGCTCCCCTACCTTAACTCACTTGATGAATGAGTTGACCTTACAGCGGAAGAGCATATAATTAATAAATGAAAGGATTGGAGGTTTAAAACATTGACATGATTACGATAGTGAGTACCTTCAGAGGCATTCAAATTTTAAGGTAGCTTATTACGAAGCTCAGGCCCGACACTAAAGAGGTGAACCTGATGTTACTTTTCTTGAGTGCCCCCGATATGCTCAGTATCAGTCTGATCCACCTGCTGATCAAGGCGACGAAGATATAGCTTGAGATTTTGATATTTGAATGTAATTGATGTACTTGTATTTGTACTTTTATTTCTGTTATCTTTTGTAATAGAAATAGATGTTTGTATGTATTTGGATTTTCATTTTTATTATGCTGTACTTGGATGATTTTTAATTTTTATTGTAAAGTTAGTGTTGTAGTTAAATTTGCATGTTTAGTATAATAGATGTTGAGTAGTATTTTGTAATGTAATTTTTATTTCACATTTTAATTGTAATTGTTTTGTTTAGTATTGCGGTTGTGTTAGGAAATGTTGTGCTTGTTTAAGTTTTAGTTTTATACTTATTTCAAAATTTCATTACCCAAAAATTTCTCTGATGATTTATATGTGTAGAAAGCTCCTAATACTACAGACCAGGTGAAGTAGAGATTTTGAGAAGGCCTGCAAAAATTTCAGAATGATGAAAATGCCTAAAATGCATAGGTATGATTAATATTTAGAGTTTTTCTTTCGACCTGTATTATTTCATATTTAAAAATTTAAGTTTGGGGGAGGGAAGAAAAAGGTTAACTATTAGATGTCCTCTATTTAATTATTTTCAAAAATTATTTATATGATTTTATTTAGTGAATTTAATTCAGGTAACTATATTTTGCAACTATTTAAATATTATGGTATATTTAAGGAAATATTTTTGTAATAAAAATTAATTTTGTAACTTAAGATATTTAGTATAAGAGAATAAGATTATAGTTAACTATTTAAAGTAAAGGAAACTATATTTTGAAGTATTAAAAATCTGGAAATTCATTTGAGAAGAAAAAATTGGGGCTCAATGATGTAAAAACTATGAAATATCTATAAGGTAAAGAAATACTTTGAGTTTCAAATTTAGGGAAA
>NW_018165157.1:259535-260011 GCF_001263595.1 Phalaenopsis equestris
GGAAAGAAAAGTGAAGTTCAAAATCATTAAAGGCCATCTAGATATAGTAATCCTCACTTGAAAAAGGAAAAAGAAATGATTGAAAACAATCCCTGAAATGAAAAGAAAAATATATAGGATTGAAAGCAATCCAAATGAAAAAGAGAAAAGAAAGAAAAAAAGATGAAGGTGAGGAGAAGCTTGATGATATGCATAATATAAAATTGGCTTCATTGGAGCTACCTAAAGGGAAAACCTAAATACATTTCTGAACTTATATTTATCAAATAGATCTTTTAATAGTAGTGTCTCATGAAATTCTCATCCTTTGGATATTCTAAGTGACTTAATATTGCAACATATAGTCATTCTTGAAATGAATAAAAGACTAGAACTCTTAAACTTGATGACTAGATAATCTTGTGGCTACAGAGTTAATTCAATTACTTGAATTTTTTCTTAAAATCTCACTATGATATTTATCTAAATCAAACTTA